>NC_029781.3:68648648-68649946 GCF_000817695.3 Arachis duranensis
GTCTTCCACATGAAGAACCTACAGAGTTTCTGGCACAATTTCTGCAAATTGCTGACACAGTACATGATAAAGAAGTGGATCAGGATGTCTACAGATTATTACTGTTTCCATTTGCTGTAAAAGATCAAGCTAAGAGGTGGTTAAATAACCAACCTAAGCGGATGACACAGCTAAGGCTGAGGATCCAAGGCTTCAAACAAGGAGATAATGAACCCCTTTATGATGCTTGGGAGAGATACAGAGAGATGCTGAGAAAATGCCCCTCTAAAATGTTTTCAGAGTGGGTGCAATTAGACATCTTCTACTATGGGCTTACAGAAAAAGCTCAGATTTCTCTAGACCACTCAGCTGGTGGATCTATACGTATGAGAAAAACAATTGAAGAAGCTCAAGAGCTTATTGATACAGTTGCTAGAAATCAGCATATGTACCTAAGCAGTGAACCTTCCATGAAAGAAGAAGCTAAAACAGTAACTGCTGAACTTAGTCCTGTGGATCAGGCTAATGAATTCAATCAGCAATTAGACTTTCTAACTCAGCAGCTAGCCGAATTCAAGGAAATATTACAGGAAACAAAAATGGCTAACAGGAGTATGGAAGTACAGTTAAAGCAAACAGAAAGTCAACTGTTAAAACAAATAGCAGAAGAATGCCAAGCAGTTCAATTAAGAAGTGGGAAAATATTAAATACCTCACTTCAAAGCAGCAGGAAGCCAAGAAATGAAAAGATGTCTACTCAAAATCCCTCTGAGGACAATCAGAGCCCAGAGAGGAATGATGCTGGCGCTGAACGCCCAGACCATGCTCATTTCTGGCGTTCAACGCCAGAAACAAGCATGAATCCGATGTTGAACGCCCAAGGGAAGCATAGTTCTGGCGTTCAGACGCCAGTAACAGATAAGGAGTTGGCGTCTAGCGCCACTCCAGCTTCCACCCCTGGCATTCAAACGCCAGTGGGAGATCAGTCACATACAAGTGCTGATAACAACCCTTCTAAAAAGGCTTCCCAACCCACTTCTACAGGTAATAAACCTATAGCAACTAAGGTTGAGGAATACAAAGCCAAAATGCCTTATCCTCAAAAACTCCGCCAAGCGGAACAGGATAAGCAATTTGCCCGCTTTGTAGACTATCTCAGGACTCTTGAAATAAAGATTCCGTTTGCAAAAGCACTTGAGCAAATACCCTCTTATGCTAAGTTCATGAAAGAGATCTTAAGTCATAAGAAGGATTGGAGGGAGACTGAAAAAGTTTACCTCACTGAAGAATGCAGTGCAGTCATTCTGAAAAGCTTACCT
>NC_029781.3:68651808-68652421 GCF_000817695.3 Arachis duranensis
TAATGTGTGATGCCAGTGACCATGCCATTGGTGCAGTGTTGGGACAAAGGCATGACAAGCTTCTGCACGTCATTTACTATGCCAGCCGTGTTCTGAATGACGCACAGAAGAATTACACAACCACAGAAAAAGAGCTACTTGCAGTGGTTTACGCCATTGACAAATTCAGATCCTATTTATTAGGATCAAAAGTGATTGTGTACACTGATCATGCTGCTCTTAAATATCTACTCACAAAGCAGGATTCAAAACCAAGACTTATAAGATGGGTGTTGCTTCTGCAAGAGTTTGATATAGAAATAAGAGACAGAAAAGGGACAGAGAATCAAGTAGCAGATCACCTGTCCCGAATAGAACCAGTAAAAGGGACGTCCCTCCCTCTTACTGAGATCTCTGAAATCTTTCCGGATGAGCAACTCTTTGCCATCCAGGAAGTGCCATGGTTTGCAGATATTGCAAACTACAAGGCAGTGAGATTCATACCCAAAGAGTACAGTAGGCAGCAATCAAAGAAATTGATCACAGATGTGAAGTATTATCTTTGGGATGAACCATATCTCTTCAAGAGATGTGCAGACGGAGTAATCCGTAGATGTGTGCCTAAGGAAGAAAC
>NC_029781.3:68652945-68654841 GCF_000817695.3 Arachis duranensis
GCAGATTTGGTACCCCTAGAGTATTAATCAGTGATGGGGGCACTCATTTCTGCAATAAACAGCTTTACTCTACTTTGGTTCATTATGGAGTTAGCCACAGGGTAGCTACTCCATATCACCCACAGACTAATGGGCAAGCTGAAGTCTCAAATAGAGAACTCAAAAGAATCCTGGACCGGACTGTAATTAACCGTAGAAGGGATTGGGCAAGAAGCTTGGATGATGCTCTGTGGGCATACAAAACAGCATTCAAGACCCCTATAAGGACCTCTCCATACCAGCTTGTGTATGGAAAGGCATGTCACTTGCCAGTGGAACTGGAACACAAGGCCTACTAGACGACCAGGTTCCTAAACCTTTATGCTAAGGTAGCTAGAGAGAAAAAATTACTCCAGTTGAATGAGCTAGAGGAGTTCAGACTCAATACTTTCGAAAATGCTAAAATTTACAAGGAGAAAGCAAAAAGATGGCATGATAAGAAATTGTCATCCAGAGTCTTTGAGCCGGGGCAGAAAGTTCTGCTATTTAATTCTAGGCTCAAATTATTCCCTGGGAAATTAAAATCCCGGTGGAGAGGTCCATATGTGATTACAAGTGTATCATCGTATGGATACGTAGAGCTTCAGAATAATGAATCTAACAAAAAGTTCATTGTTAATGGATAGAGAGTTAAACATTATCTTGAAAGCAATTTTGAGCAAGAATGCTCAAAACTGAGACTTAATTAAAAGCTTAGTAATAGTCCAGCTAACGACATTAAAGAAGCGCCTGCTGGGAGGCAACCCAGCCATTCACAAAATTTAATTTTATTCATTTTTTCTAATCAATTAATTTTTACAGGTATATGTCAGAGTATCTTCAAAAGGTAAAATAGCAATTGATTGAATTCACAGAGTTACAGGGAAATTTGGAAGCTCACTGGCATGAAAAAGCCAGTAAGAAATGTTTTGGGCGTTGAACACCCAAAAGAAGCACCCACTGGGCGTTAAACGCCAGAAAGGAGCATCTTCTGGGCGTTGAATGCCAGAAAGAAGCACCCTCTGGGCGTTTAACGCCAGATTGTTAGCGTCCTGGGCATTCAGAAAAACGCCCAGTGATAAAGGACTTTCTGGCGTTCAACGCCAGAAAGAAGCAACAACTGGGCGTTGAACGCCCAGGAGAAGCAACAATTGGGCGTTAAACGCCCAAAACATGCAGCAGTTGGGCGTTTAACGCCAGGATGGTGGGGAGGAGGTAAAATTCGTTTTTCTTTACAAATTTTCTAATTTTTTATGTTTCAATTCATGATTTCTTGCATAAACATGTTTCAAAATGTCATCCTTCAAATCAAATTAGTTTTCTAAAAACCCTAATTTCTAAAACCCTTTTTTTATAATATGGCTTCATACATAAACATAAACCCTTTTTTCAATCCAATCCAACTCTTTTTCCAATTTCTTTTCAAACTTCATTATCTTTTAAAATCTTTTTCAAACTATAAATTTCAAATTTATATCATTCATATCTTTTTAAATTATATCCTTTTCTTGTCATATTTATCTTTTATAAATCATATCTTTTATCTTATATCTTTCTCTATTTTTCGAATACCCATCTCCCCTCCCTGTATATTCACTTTCGGCGCCCCTCTCATCATCCACCATTCCACACTTGCTCTCCTCATATCCCTCTTCTCTCTATTCTTTTGCTTGAGGACAAGCAAACCTCTAAGTTTGGTGTGCTTATCCGTGATCACAAAAACATTCTCACTTTGATCATGGCCCCTAAAGGAAAACAGCCCAACCCAAGAGGCAAGAAAGAGAATATTCCAAAGCCACTTTGGAATCAAGGGAAGTTCTTAACTAAAGAACATTCAGACCATTACTACAAAATAATGAGTCTAAGATCAGTGATCCC
>NC_029781.3:68654903-68681672 GCF_000817695.3 Arachis duranensis
TATGCTCTGCAGAGATGCCGGAGTGAAGATGGGAATAACAGAATATATTTCAGTTGAGAGGCCAATCACTAAAATATCAATGGAAAGACAACAGCTGCAGGATGATCCAATCAAGAGGAGAGCACAAGAAGTCCTCCCAGAACTTCCTCAATTCGAATATTGGGAACATCTTGAAGCATCTATTTCTAAATTGCAAGAAGCTATGAACCAAATAAAGGAAGAACAGAACAATCAAAGTAGCATGCTTTGCAAACTGCTTAAGGAACAAGAAGAGCAAGGGCGTGATTTAAGGGAGCTGAAGCGCCAGAAATTAATCCTTGATGGATCAAGCACCCCACAGATCAGAGGAACATCTACTTCCCAAAACACAGGTTGTTGAGTTCTAATTTTAGCTTTAACTCTGTGATAGTATTATTATAGAAATTTACCTTAGAAGATATATAGTAGTAGTAGTAATTAACATATCTATTCTGACCTTATTTCCAATTAAGTTATAATTTATCTTTCTCATCATCATCAGACATGAATAAAGTAGTAGATTTTTAGAATAAAGAAGTAATTTATAAATAAAATAGTAGAGAATTAGAGTAAAGAAGTAATTTATTTTTCGAGTTCTTAATAATAAAAATTATAATTAACTATATGTGGTGGCAATACTTTTTGTTCTCTGAATGAATGCTTGAACAGTGCATGATTTTTATCTTGAATTTTATGAATATTGGCTCTTGAAAGAATGAGGAACACGAAAAATATTATTGATGATCTGAAAAATCATGAATTTGATTCTTGAAGCAAGAAAAAGCAGTGAAAAAATTTTTTTACAAGAAATCATTGGATTAAGAAAAGGATCCAAGGCTTTGAGCATCAGTGGAAAGGAGGGCCCAAGGAAATAGTTCCAGGCCTAAGCGGCTAAACCAAGCTGTCCCTAACCATGTGCTTGTGTCATGAAGGTCCAAGTGAAAAGCTTGAGACTGAGTGGTTAAAGTCGTGATCCAAAGCAAAAAGAGTGTGCTTAAGAGCTCTGGACACCTCTAACTGGGGACTCTAGCAAAGCTGAGTCACAATCTGAAAAGGTTCACCCAGTTATGTGTCTGTGGCATTTGTGTATCCGGTGGTAATACTGGAAAACAAAGTGCTTAGGGCCACGGCCAAGACTCATAAAAATAGCTGTGTTCAAGAATCAACTTACTTAACTAGGAAAATCAATAATACTATCTGAATTCGGAGTTCCTATGGATGCCAATCATTCTGAATTTCAAAGGATAAAGTGAGATGCCAAAACTATTCAGAAACAAAAAGCTACTAGCCCCGCTCATCTAATAAGAATCTGAGCTCCATTTAAAATTCTAAGATATTATTACTTCTTAATTTCTTTTCATCCTATTTTATTTATCTAGTTGCTTAAGGGCAAGCAACAGTTTAAGTTTGGTGTTGTGATGAGCGGATAGTTTATACGCTTTTTGGGGGTAATTTCATGTAGATGTTAGTATATTTTAATAAGTTTTTAGTAGAATATTATTAGTTTTTAGGCAAAAATCATATTTCTGGACTTTACTATGCGTTTGTGTGTTTTTCTGTAATTTCAGGTAATTTCTGGCTGAAATTCAGGGAGCTGAGCAAAAATCTGAGTTAGGCTGAAAAAGGACTGCTGATGTTGTTGAATCCTGACCTCCCTGCACTCGGAATGGATTTTTTGGAGCTACAGGAGTCCAATTGGCGCGCTCTTAACGGAGTTGGAAAGTAGACATCCAGAGCTTTCCAGCAATATATAATAGTCCATATTTTGCGCAAAGATAAACGATGTAAATTGGCGTTCAACACCAGTTTCATGCTGCTGTCTGGCGTCCAGCGCCAGAAACAGGTTACAAGTTGGAGTTCAGCGCCCAAAACACGTCACAACCTGGCGTTCAACTCCAGAAACAGCCCAAGCACGTGAGAAGCTTTAGTCTCAGCCCCAGCACACACCAAGTGGGCCCCAGAAGTGGATTTCTGCACCAATTATCTTAGTTTACTCATATTCTGTAAACCTAGGTTACTAGTTTACTATTTAAACAACTTTTAGAGACTTATCTTGTACCTCATGACATTTTCAGATCTGAATTTTATACACTTTGACGGCATGAGCCTCTAAACTCCATTGTTGGGGGTGAGGAGCTCTGCAGCGTCTCGATGAATTAATGCAATTGTTTCTATTTCTCCATTCAAACGTGTGTGTTCCTATCTAAGATGTTCATTCGCGCGTAATTATGAAGAAGGTGATGATCCGTGACACTCATCACCTTCCTCAATCCATGAACATGTGCCTGACAACCACCTCCATTCTACATCAGATTGAATGAGCTTCTCTTAGATTCTTTAATCAGAATCTTCATGGTATAAGCTAGATTGATGGCGGCATTCATGAGAATCTGGAAAGTCTAAAACTTGTCCGTGGTATTCCGAGTAGGATTCCGGGATTGAATGACTGTGACGAGCTTCAAACTCCTGAAGGCTGGGCGTTAGTGACAGACGCAAAAGAATCATTGGATTCTATTCCAACCTGATTGAGGACCGACAGATGATTAGCCGTGCTGTGACAGAGCATTTGGACCATTTTCACTGAGAGGATGGGAAGTAGCCATTGACAACAGTGACACCCTACATACAGCTTGCTATGGAGGGAACTTTGCACTTTTCCATGGATGGAATATTACATTACAGGAATAAATCAGACAAAGCATCTCCAAAACTCCAACATATTCTCCATTACTGCATAACAAGTATTTATTTTATGCCCTTTTCCCTTTCTTCACTGAACTTGAAAAACACTGTTGTTGGCATCCTGACTAAGAATAATAAGATAAACATAGCTTGCTTCAAACCAACAATCTCCGTGGGATTCGACCCTTACTCACGTAAGGTATTACTTGGACGACCCAGTGCACTTGCTGGTTAGTTGTGCGGATTGCAAAAAGTGTTATTGCAATTTCGTGCACCAGTGACCCAGAAACTTCATCTCACTCTTCCAGAACTCGCATTTAGATAACTTAGCATATAACTTCCTGTCTCTCAAAATTTGCAGCACAGTTCGCAAGTGATCAGCATGCTCCTCTTCAGTCTTAGAGTAAACAAGAATATCATCAATGAAGACAATAACAAACTTGTCCAGATACGGCCTGAAAATCCTGTTCATAATCCATGAATACTGCCAGAGCATTAGTCAATCCAAAAGACATCATCGTATACTCATAATAACCATAACGTGTCTTGAAAGCAGTTTTCGGAATATCCTCGTCTCTAACCCTTATCTGATGATACCCGGATCGCAGATCAATCTTAGAAAACACTCCTGCACCTTGTAACTGATCCATTAGGTCATCAATTCTAGGTAACAGATATTTATTCTTCACAGTGATCTTATTCAATTGTCGATAATTGACACACAAACGCATACTTCCATCCTTCTTCTTTACCAGTAACAGTAGTGCTCCCCACGGAGAAACACTTGGTCGAATAAAATGCTTACCTAACAGATCTTCCAGCTGAGCCTTCAGTTCAGCTATTTCTAAAGGTGACATCCAGTAAGGAGTAATCAAAATCGGACCAGCTCCATGCACCAACTCAATTGCAAATTCGACCTCTCGGTTAGGTGAAAATTCATTAATATCATCCAGAAGCACGTCCGAAAATTTCCATACAACCAGAATCTGTTCTAAACTCTGATCATCACCTGATACTTCCGCAGTTAATAACATAATACCCTGACATTCAGTTCCAGAACAGTTTACTATCATAGAGTTCAAATAATAATTGTTCACCACAACCGGCACTTTTGACCCTTCCGGCATAAACTGTATTAATTTCTCAGAACAATCAAGAAAAACATTATTCTTGGATAACCAATCTAATCCCAAGATGGGATCAAGACCAGTCATCGGAAAACAAATCAAATCATGCACAAATTCACGTTGTTGCACTCGAAAGGGAACTTGTGGACATCCTATCCTAGTCACCGTCGCTTCATGAGTAGCATTATACACTTTCAAATCATAACCTAAAACCACCATTCTCAATCCTAACTCATTAGCCTGTTCAAATGCAATAAATGAATGAGTTACTCCTGATCAAATAAAGCATTTAAGATTTTACCAGCCATTTCATAGTTACCTCTAATCAGTATTTCAGATCCCTCAACACCTGCTGCAGAAGTGGTATACACTCTCTCTGGCTGCTGTACTCTACCAGTTTTATACTTCTTCTTCTCTAGACAATTATTAGCCATATGCTCGGGCTATCCACAAAAATAGCATACCCCAAGTCCTAACCTGCATGGAACTCCAGGATGATACTTTCCACACCTCTGATAGTTCAAATCCTTCTGTGGTTGTTTTCCAAACCTTCTTCCCTGATTAACATTAGTATTTGGCCTCCTATAATTACCCTGGCCTTGACTCTGTTGTGGAACAAAGCCTCCACACTTGAAATTCGTATCTCTCGGGGCAATGTTCCTCCCTGGAGGCTCTAAAAAGGCACCCTCAAACTTCCTTTCTCTGCTACCGTCTTTCTCACACAATCTTCAGCCACCCTACTCTTATTCACCAATTCAGAAAACACTATGATCTCCATTGAGGCAATGAAGCTCATAATATCACTCCGAAGACCTCCTTCATATTTAATACACTTTCATTCAGTAAAATCTTCTGGTGCACCTTGACAGATACGAGAAAAATGACATAACTCCTCAAACATGCTAGTATACTTAGCAACAGTCATCTATCCCTGCTTTAACTGGGTTAATTCAAGTTTCTTTGCATTTCTGGCTGAATTAGGAAAGTATTTCTTATAGAATTCTGTCTGGAAAACCTCCCAAGGAGTCGCAGCACCCTCAGGCTGCAGGATACGTCATGTTCCCTGCCACCATACTGAGCCTCTCCTTGCAGCTGATAAGTTCCAAATTTAACACATTGCTCCTCAGGAACCTGTTGGGCCTGCAACGCCCTTTCCATAGCTTGAATTCAATTATCTGCATCAGTGGGATTTGAGGTTCCCCTGAAGGTCGAAAGGTGAACTTTCAGAAATATAGCAAGCGTTAAAGGACCGTCCTCATCATTAATATTCCCGTGATTACCTTGGTTTATCTAATTACCTGGTGCCTCGGCTGTCGCCTGCATAGCTGCAGCCATATTCCCCAGGACAGCCATGAACTCTACTAGATCATTCCCTGCTGGGCTAGGAGTAACAGTGCCTATCCTACATCTACCTCGCCCGCGACCACGTCTGCGAGTCGACATCTGGTCCCTATACACACCAAACAAGTGATATTAAGTTGATCAGTCTCAATATCACAAGTCTAATGCTTTAAGTTCCAAATGCATGCTCACAAACGTTTATGCTATATATATCAATCAGATATCCTAATAGCACATAAGCACATATACAGAGAATGCACAGAAGCACAATCAGTCCATCTTTCAGGCTCTATAGGAACGAACTGCTCTGATACCATAATGTAACACCTACCATACAGAGTTTTATGCTTAAGTCATAAAACAGAGGTGGTGTGGTATTACGACCTCTAAAATAAACTGTATATATATAATAGCAGAAGAATTATAATATGCTAGAAAAATTGAAGAATAGAGGAAATAAAAATCGTGAAATAAAAGCGCAATGCTCGAGAAACGAGTTAACTTGTATGCTAAGAAAGCTACAGCTGTCAAGTGTAAAGTAACGCAAAACAGGAACAGAGAGTGAAAGATACAAAATAACGAGCTCCTAACTCAGCCTGCGAAGTCAAGACTGGCCGGAGAATGTACACACATATATACATATATATACATATCAAAAATCCAAAAGTACATAAACAAATATATATATATATATACATCATAGCATAACAAAATAACCTAGTTACCACTCTGCTTCAAGAGTCCAGACGCCTAACGAGATGCCTCTCAACCTGCATCTGAAAAACAACAACATAGTATGGAATGAGAACCGGAGGTTCTTAGTATGGTAAAGGTGCCACACACATAATATATAAGGCCCTGGGAATGCCAGAGGCAATCCTAGAACGCCAACACTCAGATTATAGAGTTTAAAGTATTAAACGGAAGTCATAAAAGGTGGTTTTCTAAGAGTACATAAACTTAACTTAGCTTAATCTTATATCTAAGTCTCATACTGACATTCCTCCATAGCTCCTACTCCATCATGCATTTCACAGACATTTAAACAGATAAAGGCAAGAACAAGAAGGTTATAAATATTGCAGGTAATAAATATACATTTAACATAGAATATGATATTATAAGAATGCCTAATAGTAAAAAATATGATATTATAATTAATGTCATTAATAAATACGGCTGATAAGAATATGATAAGTGGATTGATAGGAGAGTGAGATAAAAAAATAAAACTGTTGTTAAGTTATATAAATGAAGTAAATTATAGAATTTTTTGACTAATTATAGCTGAAAATTTTTTGTTACCAAACTTTTTTCATAGTATAAAATACCTAATTATACACATTGTTCATAATATTTAAATAATTCAAACAATTATCATTTATACCAGAATTTATGATTAGTTAATAACGTTATTATTCGTTTTCTTAATTCCATTGGCAAATCATTTATGAGACTAAGATAAGAAATTATATTAGAGTTTAGTTGCGTGTCCTGTATTTTGTGTTGTGTCGTGTCTCATGTTTGTATTAATATCCAAATTTTATATGATACACTTAAATATTATTATGTGTTAAATATTTTTAATTTATATTTTTAAAATAAATTTTAAAATAACATATATTATTAAAAATATTTATCAACATTAGTTTGTATTTTAATATAAAAAAAAATATTACATTCTTTTAGAAATATTTTATATTTTATATATATATAAAATAATGTATCTCTATATCTAAGAATAAATTAAAATTAATATGTCCACTTATTTCGTATCCAGGTATCAATTACTATTGGTAGCTATTTAGATCATGCACGTTCATCACATTTTCAAACCCATTCTATATACATTTATATTCTTTATTTTCTTTGGATATATGCTACATATTATATTCTAATAACTATGTAAGACAGAAACTTGTTGGCTAAGAGATTGTTGAGGGCAAGCACAGAAATAATGAGAATTCACTAGTGAGGAAGGATTAGTTGATAACTAGAGACACATGACAGCCGATCTAAGCAATGTAGGTGCTAGAAAAAACACGAGAGAAAATGTTAAATAGGAAATTATGGGATTATGCTTGTTAATGAATTACTAATATTGCTCTTTTTCCTATCTAACAATTATGTTATGACATTTCTCTCTCTTTCTTTTATTCTTATTCTTTTTCTGCTCTTCTTGACTCCTTTTTAAATATTTCTCTTTTTCTTCCCCTTCGTACAAGTTGACGGAGAAAAAATGTCGATAAAGATTTTCACAAAAATATTATGTTGTAAGTATAGTTCTAAATCGACAATTAAACCTCAATCAACATTTAGATTGTTTGTCACTTAAGCAAACTCAATAAAATTAACCGAATTATTTAAATTTCGGATCGTCTTTCAAAAAATTGCAGGGAAGTGTACTTACTATTAGTTATGGGAAAAAGCTTTTGGGGTTTTTGAATTAAGAGACTGAAAAGTAAAATGGCAAAAAAATAAAGTAATAACTACAAAAGCACTTAGCAAGGAAAGAGGATTAGAAGTCCTATTCTTATTATCATTGTCAATTGTGATGGTAAACGTAAATTGCCTTCACTTAGTTAACCTCTAACTAATGGAGGAAGGTCAAGTGCATACAATCAACTTGAGTTCACAAGTCCGAGTCACTCATAGGGAGAAACTAGATTTAGTGAAGCTCAAGCTAAGCGACAATCTTCAATTACCAATCAACAAGAGAATTTTGATAACTCAAGAATCTCTAATCAATCCATCCAAGTCAAGAACATAAAAATCTAATTTAAAATCCAACCAAGTATTTTATCAAACACTTGGAAGGTATAAAATAAAAACATGGAATACTAACAAGACATAGCAAAATCTAAGACTAACAGTTGCAAGAGTAAACAATAACAACAAATTATAGAACACAATCATAAACATAAAAACATAAATTGCATTAATATGGATTAAAGGAAATAAGAAGAATTCATAAACGAAATCAGCAACATAAAAAAATCAACAAGAGAAGTAAATAAACTAAAGTACTAGAACAAATAAAAGTAGAAGAAAACTAAATTAAAATAAGGTAGAAATATGAATTTGAGAAGGAACAAGACTAAAAATTCTAAAACCTAGAGAGAGAAGAGCCTCTCTCTCTAGAAACCTACATCTAAAACCTAAAATTGTGTGAATGAAAGTCAATCCCCTTTCCAGCTCCACTCTGCAGCCTCTAATATGTGTTTTCGGGCCTGAAACTGGGTCAAAAGAAGCCCAGAAATTGCCCCAGTGTTTTCTGTAATTACAGCACGTGACGCTCTGTCATGCGTACGCGTCGCTTGGACTCGGCACTGGCCACGCGTAGGCGTCAGCCCCGCATGCGCGTCATATGTCTGCTGCATCAGTCACGCGTACGCATCGTCCATGCGTACGCGTCGTTGCCAGCTTCTCAAAACTTTAATTTCTTGTAGCCTTTCCACTTTTGCATGCTCTCTTTCCATCCTCTAAGTCATTCCTGCCCTATAAAACCTGAAAACACTTAACAAATATATCACGGCATCGAATGGTAAGAAGAGAGGATTAAAATTAGTAATTTAAGGGCTAAGAAGCATGTTTTCAATCATAGCACAAAATTCGGAAAGAAAATTAAAACCATGCAATTTATATGAATAAGTGTGAGAATAGTTGACAAAATCCACTTAATTGAGCACAAAATAAACCATAAAATAGTGATTTATCACAGATTCACATGCACACCGATGACCCCTTGAATTCCTCTTCGTGCTCATACACCACTTATATTTTCTTATTACATTGTTTTCTCTATGGCAAGTTATAGTTACATCATACTTATTCTCTATTCCTTTTCTGTACAAACATACTATTCCAAGTGGCAATAAAATCCATTCAATTTCCTATTCTGTTAATTTTTTACCCTTTCATTTAGTTCTTTCATTGGCCATGGCGATCACAGATAACACTCGCTTGAAGAGCACGTAATTAGACGTCAAGCGTTTATTCCAAATGCTTGAGTCGGTGACAGAGGAGTGATAAGAGAACTATTGTATAGTTTGGAATCAATCAAAACAAAAATTAATTCATTGGTAGCATAGTCCAAACCAACAATGACTTCTCTTAATCAAATATTTACAAATTCTAATTAACCGAGAGTATTTAAACTCCGGGTCGTTCTCCCTAGGAGTTGCAATTAAGTGTACAATTATTGGATATAAGAGAAATGGGGATTGGGAAATGATGGCAAGAAAGGCAAGGAATGTAAATGGCAAAAAATTAAATGATCATGCAAGGAAATTAAAAGAGAAAGCAAGTAAAGGCAATGAAAATGGAAATTAAGTGCTAAAAAGGGACTCTTGATGAGAATTAGGAAATTTGGGATTCCTATCCTAGTTATGGACCACAAACATGGCAATTGTGTGGGATCAATCCAAATTAGTCAATCCTCCTTGAGAATTAGTCAAAAGGGCATAATTGGTCTCAATCCATAAGTCCTAGTCAACTCACTAATTACTTAGTGAAAGACTAGCATCAATGGAAACCAAACTAATTAGCCATTCCCACACTATGCAGAATGGACATCCACAACTCAATTTCACCTAAATACCCAATTTCTCAACGAAGAGTGTGAAAGCTAAACATGCAAGGAATTAAAAATCAAAGCAATTAAATGCAAGGAATTAAAAATTAAAGCAATAAAAGTCAAAGCAATTAAATGCATGGAAAGGAAACTTCAAATGCAAGAAAACCTCTTGACAAGTAATTGAGAGCTAATGTTACCTATCCTAGACATTGACCACAAACATATGATGATTATGAAGAGTTAATCCTACTTAGTCAACCTTACATCGAAGATAAGTCAAATAGGCATAGTTGATTCTAATCCCTAAGTCCTATGTCAACACTAAGGGGTCACATAGTATCAAGGGAGACCAAATCAACTAACTACTCTAATGTATCAAACAAGAATAGACATCAATAACTCAAGGATTACCAAAGTCATCAATTCCAAGCCAAGAGTGGAGAAAAACTATGTAAAAATTAAGCCAAGCATTTTATAAAAAACTTGGTGTGCATGAAAATAAAATAACATTAAATTGCATTAAAAATAAAAGCTAACTATCAAAAGCAAGAAAATGACAATAACAATTAAAGAAAGCATTAAATGAACATAAAACATAAATTGCATTAATTGAAAATTAAAATAACAAGAGTGTGCATAAACATAAAAATGACAAAATAAAGGAAATAACAAGAGAAATAAAGAAGATCAAGATGAAGGAACATGGAAATATAAAGAAATCTACACTAAAACAAGAATTAAAGTGCTGAAATTAAAAGGAAACTAAGCTAAAAACCCTAATTCTAGAGAGAGAGGGGAGCTTCTCTCTCTAGAAACTAATAGAAAACATCATAAAATCTAACCCTAATTGCCCCCCTTCATTCCTCTTCACTTTGGCCTTAAATAGTTTCAGAAAATGAGTTGGACTGGGTTTTGGAGGACCAGAATTCACCCCCAACGATTTGCATTAATAACCTCACGCATATGCACGCGTGCGTACGCACGACCTACGTTGCGTACGCACAGTTGTGCGGAATTCCTATCATGCGTACGCATGACATTTGGTGTGTATGCATCCTTGCACGAAGTAACCGTTGTGCGTACGCACGCATCACTATGTGTACGCAATTTTGCAGCAGCTTCTAAATTTCATTTTCTTCATGATTTCTCCCTTTTGCATGCTTTTCTCTTCACTTCTTTCATCCCATACTTGCCTTGGAAATCTAAAATCACTCAACAAATACATTAAGGCACCAAATAGGATTAAAGTGAATAAAAATTGACTAAATTAAGCACAAAAGAGCATGTTTTCACTTTTAGGCACATTTTAGGAAGAAATCTCAAAAGCATGCTATTTAGATGAATAAATATGGGTTTATATAATTAAATCCACTCAAATCAATCCAAATATATCGTCAAATATGGATTCATCCAGGAGTCTCAAGTGGAACGCACATAAGTGATGGAGGCCACGGATCAGAAACTTGAAGCAATTCGGTTTTCGATCACTCAACTCCTTACCGACCTTTCCCGCAGTCATTCCACTAATTACGACTCTCCCCATGGCTTGCACTTAGGCACTGACCATCCACTCCATAATGTTCTCCATACCGAAGGGTGAACTTCGATCTACCTAAATTTGATGGCACAGATGCGCTCAGCTTGATTTTTGCCGTGGATCAGTATTTTGATTTCTTTCGCATTTTAGAGGAGGAACAAATCGGTGTTGCTGCCATCCAAATGTCTGGCGTGGCCATTTCGTAGTTTTAGATGTCATAGTGCACAACCCAATTTCGTTCCTGGAATAAGTTGAAGCGTGCGATTGAATTCGAATTTGGTCCTTCTTTTTTTGAATCTCCTCGTGAATTACTCTTTAAATTGCAACAACACAGGTCAGTAACTGATTACTATTCTGAATTTGTGACTCTTGCAAATAGAACTAATATAGACCCTCTAGATGCCCTGTGTGATTACTTCATTAGTAGGCTTAGAGCTGATATTAAACGGGAGGTTAAGGCACAATGCCTCCATCCTTGACGTGTGCAGTGAGTCTTGCTCGGTTATATGAAGATAAGTTCTCGACAACCGCAAAGAACACGCCGGGTCCTAGTTCTTATCATGCCCAGAATACCACCAATGGCACTCCATTCCAAACATCACAACACGTCTCCTTACCCCTTTTGTTTCCCTTACCACCTCCTTAAACCTCTACCAATAACATTCAGGCTCCGGTAAAAAGGCTTTTCCCGACTAAACTTCAGACCAAATGGGAGAAAGGCTTGTGTTTCTGGTGTGATAAAAAATTCACATCCTTTCACAAATGTCCAAACAAACATTTATTGTTATATCAGCTTGAAGAGGGTGAAGAGAGGCATGTTGCAGAACCTACCCCTGAAGTAGGAATTGAGGATAATTCATTATAACAACTCGAGCAACAAGTCACAGAGCACCACTTGTCTTACAATTCCATGCATAGGACCTCAGGCACTGCCACTATCAAAATCAATGCTATCATTCAAGGCTTGGGAGTCAAAGATTTTATCGACGAAGGTAGTTCTGATAATTTTATACAGTCACACATTGCAAAATTTTTAAATCTATCTATAGAACCTGCACCATGAGTGAATGTAATGGTTGACAATTTTGCTATTATGGATGTGGAGGGCTATATCCCTACTATTGAAATTTTCGTGGGTGGTTGCAAGGTTTAACACATGATGTCTTTGTGTTACATGTTGCTGGTGGAGATTTGATTATTGGCACACCCTGGCACAGGAGTTTGCAAGCTCACATTGTGGATTATGATGCCTCATTTGTTCACTTTCTCCATGGAAAAAATTTGTCACGGTGCATGGGGAAAAACCAGCGCCATCACAGCAGGCCCAATTTCATCACATAAGGAGATTGCTGCATACGAATGCCATTGCTAAGGTTTTCACATTGGAGTTACATCAGCTAAATCATACTTTCCCTTCCACACTACAATTGCCTGAACAAATGGAGCCTGAGCTTGTCATATTGTTGCAGGCGTATGGAAAGGTTTTTTAACAACCTTCGGGTTTACCACCAAAATGCCTCCATGATCATAGCATCCCGCTTATTCAAAGGCTGAGCCTGTAAAGGTGAAACCATACCGCTATCCGCATAGCTAGAAGGCATAAATTGAGGCTATGGTCCAACAAATGCTTGAGGAAGGTATTATTCAGCCAAGCAAGAGTCCTCTTTCTTCTCCCATTTCATTAGTAAAAAAGAAGGATGGGTCTTGGAGGTTTTGCATAGATTATCGAGCATTGAATAATATCATAATGAAGGATCGTTTTCCTATATCGACAGTCGATGAACTTCTTGATGAGCTATTTGGTGCGAAGGTATTCTCAAAGCTGGACCTCCGATTTGGTTATCACCAGATTTTAGTGAAGCCTGAGGATAGGTTCAAAACTGCATTGCAAACTTACCAGGGTCATTATGAATGGCTGGTCATGCCGTTTAGGTTAACAAATGCTCTGGCTACATTTCAAAACCTGATGAACTACATAGTCAAACCCTACTTGAGGAAATTCGTGTTGGTTTTCTTTGATGATATATTAATCTTTAACCCCTCCTGGCCCTAACACTTACAACACCTTGAATTAGTGTTGTAGATCCTTCAACGTGAGGCTTTGTATGCCAAGCTTTCTAAATGTTCTTTTGGTGTTAATGAAATTGATTATTTGGGACATACTATTGATGCTGAAGGTGTTCACATGGATACGGTGAAAGTTCAAGATGTACTTGATTGGCTTGTCCCTCGAAATTTGAAACAACTTCGTGGCTTTTTGGGTCTCACAGGGTATTATAGATGCGTTGTTAGAAAGTATGCCTCCATGGCTACCCCTCTCGCGGATCTTTTGAAGAAGGATTTATTCATTTGGATTGATAATGCAACTGCCGCATTTCACCTTTTAAAGACAGGCATTATGTTGAAACTGGTATTGGATCTGCCGAATTTGGAATTACCTTTCATTATTGAAATGGATGCTTCCGAGTCTGGGATTGGAGCTATTTTAATTCAAGAAAAGCACCCTATTACTTATTTTTTCCAAAAAGCTTTCTTCCACCATGCAATATCAATCCGCATACACAAGGGAGTTTTATGCCATCACCGAGGCAATTGCCAAATTTTGCCTCTATTTGCTTGGAAAGAAATTTATTATTTGAATGGATTAACAAATCTTGAAATCACTTCTCCATCAAATTTTGTACACTTCGGAGCAAAACAAGTGGTTCCACAAGTTGCTTGGCTATGATTTTGAAATCCAATACAAGTCAAGTATTGATAATGTTGCTGCTGATGCTTTATTCGAGAGCTTCCTCGGAGCGTGGTCTTGTCCCAAAGTGGATTGGTTACATTTTCTCAAAGTCGATGTCGAAACTGATCTGAATCTCAAGTCCATTGTGCAGTCGCATTTGGAAGGGAGGTAGAACAATGGTAGTTATTCTGTGAAGAATGGCATTCTCTTGTGGGGTGACAAAGTGGTGATACCTCCAACAAGTTCCTTTATCAAGCAACTCTTACATGAGTTCCATGATAGTGCAGTTGGTGGACAGTCGGGGATTTCTAAGACAGTGGAATGGATTTAATCGAATTTTTATTGGCCTAATATGCAATGCGACATCCACAATTATGTTCTTTCTTACACCATATATCGGTAGGCCAAGGTAGATACTAAGCTCCCAGCTGATTTATTACAACCCTTGCCAATGCCATCGCAAGTTTGGGAAGCAATATGCATGGATTTTATCACCGCGCTGCCCTGTAAAAGCTAAACCTAATTGCCCCCTCTTCATTCATCTTCAATTTGGCTTGAAATAGCTTCAGAAATGGGTTGGATTGGGTTTTGGAGACCCAGAATTTGCCCCCAGTGATTTACAATTAATGAGCTCACATGACAAGCATGTGGGTCACGCGCACGCGTCACCTGACGAAATTCAATCCCACGCGTACGCGTGGGTCACGTGTACGCGTCGCCAAGCTCGCACTTGTGCGTGTGCACGCATCACTGTGTGCACGCACAGATGTTGAATCTTCCAAACTCCATTTCTTCATGGTTTTTTCTCTTTTGCATGCTCTTTTTCTTACTTCTTCAACCCATACTTGCCTTGGAAACCTGAAATCACTTAGCAAACACATTAAGGCATCAAATGGGATTAAAGTGAATAAATTTCGCAATTAAAAGACCAAAAAAGCATGTTTTCACTTTCAATCACAATTTAGGAAGAAATCATGAAACTTGCTATTTCAATAGATAAGTGCAAGAAAAATTGATGAAATCAACCCAAATAGAGCAAATAAATATCATGAAATGTGGATTCATCACCCTCCCATGGATATGCCGTGGTCATGGTGATTATAGATAGACTTACTAAATTTGCTCATTTCATTCGCTTGAAGCATGATTTTGACAGTAAAACAGTGGCATATGCTTTTATCAGAAACATTGTAAAGTTACATGGTTTTTCTACTACCATAATTTCTGATCGGGACTGAGTTTTCATTAGCAGATTTTGGCAACAACTATTTCGAATGTAGGGCACAACCTCGGCAATGAGCTCTGCGTATCATCTCCAAACGGATGGGCAAAGTAAGGTGTTAAATAAGAACCTCAAAACGTACTTGCGGTGCTTTTGCTTCGAGAATCCAAATAAATGGATGGACATGCTTCCTTGGAGCGCAATATTGGTACAACACTTCTCATCACAGTAGCATTAAGATTTTTCTCTACAAGGCATTGTATGGTCGTGACCCTCCTAGCCTCATCCGTTATGAATTATCTGCCCAAGATGAGCCATTCCTTCAAGAATTATTTGTGGCTAGGGACAAACTGTTATAACAGCTTAAGGCTAATCTCACAAGAGCCCAACAATTCATGAAGACTTATGCTGATAAAAATCGTCAATATGCTAAATTTGAGGAGGGAGATCTCATTTTGGTCAAACGTCAACCATATCGGCAGCACTCCATAGCTTTACACAAGAGCAAAAAATTTGGAAATGTGATTCTTTGGCCCCTTTCGAATCCTTAAGAAGTTGAGTGCGGTCGCATATAAACTGGCACTTCCCCTTGAGGCTAAGATTCATGATGTTTTTTATATATCACTTTTAAAGAGGTTCAGGGATGATTCTTAGTCACAATACTTACCCTTGCCATTGCAATCAACTGACCTGGGATCTATCATGGCCCGACTTGGCCATGACTGGGGCTTAAGAAAGTCATTCCCAGTAAGCCTCAAAAATAGATTTCATAGAAAAAAATCAAATACGATTTCCTAAATACTATCAGTACATACTCAGATATTAGATTTAACTCAAATTCAACATAAATACAAGAAATTTTAGTTTAAGATTTAGAACAAAATATAATCTAATAATTCCATATAACTTTTAAGTTGGTAGAACTATATATATAAATGTTTACAAAATAAACCATCTCAAATCACGATGGTCAAACCTTCTTGTAACGTATGGAACATTTTAACAAATCTAAAGATATCAATATAAATACACAATACATCATTCCCTTGAACATTAAAAGCCCACCAATTCAAGAGATAACTAGAGTAAAACTGATGGAACAAAGTTAGGATCAAGGCTCTTATCTGAAAAAACAGAAAGAACAACAGAGTGAGTTTTGTAACTCAGTGGTAAACAAAGCATCCATAGCCCACACAAGACAATTGTACAATATAATGCGGTTGGCTAAAGTAAATCTATTATAGTAATAGTGAATAAAATATATTCAAACACATAAGCAAATTCACTATAATAATATGGATAGAAACATATTCTCACAGATAGATGATTAACTTTAGATGTCAAACATTCAAGCTTTCAATATTCTTTTATGCAAAAATAAGAGGAAGGTTATCTAATCTAAAAAAAATTCTCAGAATAACCGACAGAAATCACCCTTAGGAGACTTTTTCTTTGTGTGAATTCTGAAATAGACATATTTCACTATTTTGTGGACATGAAACAAACAAGTACCATTTCATCTCACATGGCCCTAAAAATATAATTATATTTGATCAAGGTGCACCAAGTCTTGCACCTACTGCCGCTAGCTGTAGTTTTTATCATAAAACCCTCCAAAACCTCTCTTATACATACAATATATAATTAGGCTAAGGGTTGTCAATCAATTCAAAAGTTCAGCATCAATCAAGCACTTCTATAATTTGTCCAAATTTAAACTAGAACTTCATCCAAAATACAATTACAATATAAAGTATTTACATGTAACTAAACATTTCATTGTCAAATTCGATTAATTTCAAAGTAAAATATTATGGCTCATGGAAAGTTTATTCCCTAAGAATAACTACTATAAATATTGTTCTAATCATTAATTATTTCAAAGTAATTAGTTTTTGAATTAACTTTTTATAATCAATAAGAACTATACAATATTAAAATGTAACTACAGATACAGAGTTTACTCACAATATAGTCCCAAGGGACCGAAGAAATTGAGTCTAAAATGCCATATTAAAGGTTGAAAGTATGTGGCTATTATCGGGTTTTTATGGCGACAACACTAAATAAATAAAACAACGATCATGATACAAGGCGACGATAGCAGCACGGTAGTGTTAGACATTAATGACTCCACCAGCAGTGTGCAGTTCGGCGATGAGCTCCAGCTCCGGGAAACAAGGGAGACCAGAGCGTGACAGTGACGGAGCAAAGTAAGAGCAGCTCCACCAACAGCTCCGACGATCCTCCTCCCTTCAACCCAATGACAACACAGCTTCAGTTGGCACCAGCGGCAGCCTCCTTCCACGGCAATGACAGCAGAGGTGTCAACAGTGGTGGTCGTTGTTTCCTCCTCCGTGTGGATAGGGTTAAGAGAAGGGAGAAAAATATCATAAAATGGGTTCCACCATTTCAATTATTTATTTATTTATTTATTTATTATTATTATTATAATAAATTTTTTCTAGTTATTACATTCTTCCCTCCTTTAGCAGTACACGTTGACCCAATATACTTTGTAATATCACATTAACAGTACACGTTACACATATTTTATACAATTAGGTATTGATGCAACGAATGACAAATTTAGGAATAAGAGAAAAACAACATTAAGACAACCTTAACCGAAAGAAATATAATTACATCATAACACCACAAGTTTAATAATTTGCACAAATATTTAGCAATAACAAAGCTAAAGATCAAGCTATCTGAGCAAAGTTACAGAAAAAAATTTGAGCACTTCAACTATACAATATTACATCTAGATACAAATTGAACCCAATGTATAAAGAAAAGAAGAAAAATTGTGGATATTATGCAACGATCAAATGCTGGACATTTCCTTAATATTCACATATACAATGTAGCAAACGGAATCGATATGAAGCACCATTAATCTCAAAGAACAGAAGGCATAATTAGATTGATATGAAAAATCTCAAAAGCATACTACAAACTCAAATTGGAGACCAAATAACATAACCAAAAGTGTAAAACATATAGAGTAACACAAATTTTAACAATGCACCTAAAACATAAAACAATAATTAAAAAGCACGGTCATCTAAGATTCCAAGAGTTCGAGTACAATTATTTGGTGGATAAGGATGAGAAAGGAGGGAGGCAGGGTGAAAAATTAGACAGAATATATATAGCCAGACTTCAGATTTAGGGACAAACATGATCAACACATCGAACCAAGCATGCAAGATACAGCCAGTAGAACATTTTCAAATCATATTATGCATGTAACCTTAAATGTCAAGTGATAAGGGATAAGAAGGCTAAACAGAAGGAAGGGAATTAATCGATCTACAAGACTCTTTAAAGGCATTATGGGAACAGCATATTAGGATGAATAGTTTCGCTTACTCAAACATAGCATTAGCCCTCGTCATCCTTCAAGTTAGCAATTGACAATCCCAAAACAATAAACTAACAAATGTGTTACATATACACTAATTGATAAACTAAAGACACAAAATGGTTCATCATCAACCAGCTAAACAAACAGAATCCCAATAGTTGGAAAACCATACAACCAATTTAGCAAAATTTCGAATTTTCACTACTCAACCACCATTACCATGCAGAGCACTCAAGGAGCAATAGAACCACAAATTTAGTGAAGCTCAAGAATATCAACAAGGTGACAACATATTCCAATGAGTTTCAATCCTGAGCAACTTAAAACCAGCAAGGTGATGTCTCAAAAAGGTCATACAGCATAGGATCAGTTAAGCAACAAAATAATGAATCAATGTAACTACCTCAAAATTCGATCATGTTAAGAGGTTTGCAAAACCTATATATCTTTGGAAGAAAAGTGGTCAATATCACAATTTAAAATAGATTATACTTAGATAATGATGAACGAATCTAAAGAATAACAGTACAGCTGATATCAAACCCTTAACGTATGAAGAAATGTCAAGCTAAAATGTGGGCTATGAACCAAGGCAAAGCACTAGTAGTGAACAGTCAATTCTCAGAATTACTAACAGACAATATTCAAAATACACTGCGATTGTTACAGAAGAAAATAAATAAATAAATAAATAGACACAGCATGTGAACAGACAAGCTAAACCCACAAACAAAGCAAAGCAAAATAAACCTTCATAAAAAATTGTCGAAAAATGCCACTCTAAAAGCAAAAACACGATAATCCTGTATATAAAAGAAATAGTGCATAGCACAAATGCAGATTGCATGATAAGCACAACACTTGTTAGTTTTGACATGTTAGAATTTAATTAGGTTTCAGAAAAATATTGGAAAAAAAAGGCAAAGTCATTAAGCATTTTTACTGAGAATGTGAATGCAATACTAAGCATTTTTATATAAATCTTATAGTGCTGAAAAGGGTAACTAACTTTTACGTTAAGCATCATGTAATGGACCACTAATGAGATAATATTAAGTAAAAGTTAGAACAACATGCTGAAAGAGTTGGAACAATTTTTTTGGTTAATAAAATAAGTAATTTTAAAGGGAAAAAATTCAAAAGCTCAAGTGTGCTCCATAATGCAAGGACAGAAGTATTGTGCAGATCACAAGTTCACCATGACAAACTTCAATTTGAAATTATCAAGTCCCCATCGTATCAGAGGAATCAAAACATTTATTAATCAGCCACATATAACTACAAATCAGGCATATAATCTCCAACAACACAAGCAATCAAGAGTGTTCATTACCTCAATAGAAATTTTGCAAGATAACAACCAAAATTAACCCAGTTAAAGTCATATCAATCACCAATTCAGAAACAAATAATATTATTAACTACTTTACAACAACAACAACCAATAACAACCAAGATTAACTCAGTTAAAGTCACATCAATCACCAATTCAGCAACAAATAATATTATTAACTACTTTACAACAGCAACAACCAGTAACCTTATGCATCCCTCTAAAAGCAATTAACCAAAATTATTTATTTGTTAGTTACTGTAATAATCACTAATCAAATAACATAAATTAGCAAACAAGTATTTAATCAATGGCTAACCCTCACAGGAAAGCTACAATTTAATACAAATTCAAAATAATCATCAAATGATTCATAATCACTATGATCAGTTCATAAGCTCAGCAAGTAAGTCTATAAAATTAGGAATCACAAATAATCTAGGAGATGCATTCACTTAATGACATATAGACAAGAAGATCCTACCTTAGTGAGGCTCAAACTTATTTTCTATACAACCAGTTATACTAAGTATAAAATTTTAGCGTTCAATTTAATTAACATCAAATGTCAATTTCAACTATGAAAATTTCAATGACTTTGGACAAAGACAAAACTTTCTCAAAGAAACTCATGCTATGAACTTAGTTTCTTTAAAATCAATGATCTGTTGTCCGTATTATAATTAGAAAACTTATTTAACATTTGTTTAACCAAAAACTAAATAAACACACATTTCAAATGGATCACAACAATTAAAGACCAAACAGAATCTAAAACAACATAATAATTTAATGTCTTAAGGTAGAAAAAAGAGGGGTTAAATATCAATTCATAATATGTACCGTTACTCAAAGCATTCCATTTTCATGAAAAAAAATTCCCCAAACCTAAAAATCTATTAGAGAATAACCGGAGATTGGGTACAAAGAAAAAGAAAAGAGTGGCAAGAAGTGGCTGAGGTCGCATGATAACAACAACCAGAAGACAACCACGACATAAAAGACAAGGATGACAATCCTATAGGCCTCTGATAGAGCTACAATTTGTACAAATAGGCACGCTTCTATTTATACAATTGCAATCCTACCAAAGTATACTTACTCCATACTACACAGGTTAACCTGGCTCTGATACCAATTTGTCATGGCATGACCTGGCCATGACTGGCGCTTAGGAAAGTCATTCCCAACAAGTCTCAGAAATAGATTTCACAGAAAAAGAATCAAATACAATTTCCTAAATACTATCAGCACATACTCAGATATTAGATTTAACTCAAATTTAACATAAATACAAGAAATTCTAGTTTAAGATTTAGAACAAAATATAATCTAATAATTCTATATAACTTCCAAGTTAGTAGAACTATATATATACAAAACAAACCATCTTAAATCACTATGGTCAGACCTTCCTGTGACGTATAGAATGCTTTAACAAATCTAAAGATTTATCAAGATAAATACACAATACATCATGTCCTTGAACATTAAAAGCCCACCAATTCAAGAGATAACTAGACTGGAATTGATGAAATAAATTTAGGATCAAGACTCTTATATGAAAAAAAGAAAGAACAACAAAATGAGTTTTGCAACTCAGTGGTAAACAAAGCATCCATAGCCCACACAAGATAATTGTACAATATAACAAGGTTGGCTAAAGTAAATCTATTATAGTAATAGTGAATAAAATATATTCAAACACACAAGAAAATCCACTATAATAATAGGGATAGAAACATATTCTCACACATATATAGATGATTAACTTTAGATGTTAAACATTCAAGCTTTCAATATTCTTTTATGAAAAAATAAGTAGAAGGTTATCTAATCCAGAAAAAATTCTCAAAATAACAGACAGAAATCATTTTTAGGAGATTTTTTCTTTGTGTGAATTCTGAAACAGATATGTTCCACTGCTTTTGTGGATATGAAAGAAACATGTACTATTTCATCTCATATGGCCATGAAAATGTAATTATATTTGATCAAAGTGCACCAAGTTTTATGCCTACTGCCACTAGCTACAGTTCTTATCATAAAACCCTCTGAAACCTCTCTTATACATACAAAATATAATTAGACTAAGGGTTGTCAATCAATTCAAAAGTACAGCATCAATCAAGTACTTATATATATAACAATCTTGTCCAAATTTAAACTAGAATTTCATCTAAAATGCAATTACAACATAAAGTATTTACTCTTGTACTAAACATTTCATTGTCAAATTTAATTCATTTTAAAGCAAAATATTATGTCTTATGAGAAGTTTATTCTATAAAAATAACTACTATAAATATTGTTCTAATCATTAATTCTTCAAGTAATTAGTTTTCGAATTAATTTATTATAATCAATAAGAATTATACAATATTAAAATCTAACTACAGATACAAAGTTTACTCATAATTTAGCTCCAAGGGACCAAAGAGATCGAGTTCAGAGTGCCAAATTAAAAGTTGAAATTCCATGGCTGTTGTCGGAATTTTATGGCGACAACACTGAACAAAGAAAACAATGATTATGATAGATGGAGACGATAGCAGTACGGTAGTGTTGGACATTAATGGCTTCACCAGCGGTGTTCAGTTCAACGACGAGCTATAGCTCCAAAAAACAAGGAAGACCAGAGCGTGACAATGACGGAGCAAAGTAGAAACAACTCCACCAGCTACTCCGATGAGCCCCTCCCTTCAACCCAACAGCAATACAGCTCCAGTTGGCACCAGCGGCAGCCTCCTTCCACGGTGACAACAGTAGAGGTGTCAACGGTGGTGGTTGTTGCTTCCTCCTCCTCGAGCTTCGGTGAGACTAAGCATCGAGCTCACCCTCTTTCTCCCTTGGTAGCTTTCTTTCTCTCTCTCTCTCTCTCCCTCTCTCTCTCTATATGTAGACGGCAACGACAACACTCAATTCATCGGTGCCACTCCCACTTTCTCCTTTTTTTTCTTTCTCCTCCTCTGTTTTCCGTCTTATTCTCTTTTCTTTTCATTTCTTTTTTCCGTGTGTGGTGAGAAGGAGAGAGATTTCTACGTGTGTCGATAGGGTTAAGAGAAAGGAAAAAATTATCGTAAAAATATAATGGATTCCACCATTTTATTTACTTATTTATTTATTTATTTATTTATTGTTGTTATAATAATTTTTTTCTAGTTATTACAGGATCCTTCCTAGAAGTTGCAGGAGTTTTAGATGTGCGGATAATTATTAATAATGGCAAGGAGGAAAAAACAAATCAAAGTAAAATGTGGCATTCAGAAGGTAGTAGAGATTATTTGAGAGAGAATGCAGTAGAATTCACAAGGACCTTTCTCTAGTTCAACCTTGACGACAAGGTTGAAGTGAATGAAGGGAGTAATGTAAGATAGAAAATTACTGTCCAAGAGATTGTTGAGGGTAAGAACAAAAATAATAAAAAATAGATTGTTAGGTAACCAATAATTTTTTTGAACAACATGAATAACCACTAATCAAATTAAAACATACTACACTTCTAAATTACCTACATAAATCTTAATATTAGAATAACTATCCACACACCTAGTGAAATAAACATCCGATAAATCTTAATATTTTTATTATGTGTTCCGCTAGGGAGCCAATGGGGTATTCGTACAATGTGTACAATGGGCTGCTTATTTAGCCCAGTATGAGTTAAAAATGAAAATTACTCACGAAATAATAAATTTTAAAACTCTTATTCAGTTATTTCACATCAAATTTCAAATTTCAAATTCTCTAATTTTAAATTTCGAATTTTTAAAAAAATCCCGTTAGTTATTTCAAAAAAATAACCATCTGAAATCCTCCAATACTCTCTTCTTTTTCAATTAGCGGCCACCCCACCTTCATCAATAATCATCTCATTTCACCGTCGCTACTTGCCTTGCCACACACCACTCACCCCTAATAAAAATAACCATCCACTTAAGGATAAAAATAATTATCCGCATAACTAATGAATTGAACATCTAACATATTTTAATTATATATAACTAAACTCAATCCAATCAAAATAATCATCTACATAAAAATAAAATAACCATCCGCATACCTACTAAAATGACCATCCTAAATTGATCATTAAAATAGAAGAAGATGATGAATAAATAGAAGAAACTATTATTGTGGTGAAACATAATTTTGAAGGACTAGTCATGACAAGAGTATGGTAGTATCATCGGTGAGAAAAGACTTAAAAGAAATGGGAGAAAGCGAAGGCGCATTGGAGAAGGTGAGGACGGCGTCGTGAAGAAGGCACACACCAGCTGCGACGGAGACACTGGACGTCCGGGTTGCTGTGATGCCGTTAGTTCGACCCACACAATATGTGCGTCCTCCCTTGGTGGTGGCATGTGCGGTAACAGCGTCAGTCGGAACAGTGTCGGCGCGATTTCCAATAGCGGCTAGTGACCGTGGCGTTAGTGTATCGGCGAGACTCCATGAAAAAGGCATAGAACGCTGACAAACCGTATTGAGAGAAAGAAGTAAGAGAAGGAGGTAATTTATTTGTTTCCAAAACTGACAGCAATCCTAATATTTGATTTAAATTTCACATTAAAAATTATTCAAAATTAATTAGTTGCCTGTAATTTAAAATTAATTAATTACCTATCAAATATTTTAAATTTTAAATTAACTTCATTGTATACATTGTACAATATTATCTCCTCATACTTTTCATTTTATTATCTACTTATACTTTTTTTTTAAAAAATTCACTACTGAAAAAGAGCCAGTTGATAACTGAATACACGTGGCTACCGATCCAAACAAGTGCTAGGAAAAGCACGAGAGAGAACGTTTGCGGGACTACGCTTGTTAATGAATTATTAGTATTGCTCTTTCTCCTCGCTAACAATTCTGTTATGGCCTTTCTTGCTCTTTCTCTTATTCTTCTTCCGCTCTTCTTGATTCCCTTTTGAATATTCCTCTTCTTCTTCTCCTTCATAGAGGTTCACATGCACGTTTATGGCTTCTTATTGAATTCCTCTTCGTACTCATCATACACCACTTATACTTTATTATTACGTTGATTTCTTTACTGCAAGTTATAGTTACATCATACGTGTTCAGTGTTCTCTATTCCTTCTCTGTACTCACATACTATTCCAAGTGGCAATAAAATCCATTTAATTTCCTACTCTGTTAATTTTTTACCCTTTCAAATTAACGTCAGAATTTAATTCATGTACTTTCCCAATAAACGAAGTTTTGCATCTGTTTATTATTTTTTAAAGAAATTACAAATACAAACATCTAAATAAATGGTAATTATATAAAATGTTTTACACTAAAGTCATGTACATTATATTTAACCATTAGAGAGGTTATTTTATAAAGGACATTAAAGGAAAGTGTTACTGTAATATTACTCATGAGTGAAAAACTTAATTTCCCAACAAAATCACCCATTCCCCCATCCTTCTGCATTGCCCTTAATTATATATGCCACTAATTATGTTTGTTTCCTTTACATATTGGAGTCACTTTTAAATTTCTAGCTCTCGTGGGGACAGTGACCCTAATGTCTTTCGTTTCTTTTATCAAAATAATAATAAAAAAGAAAATTTATTTGTTCCAATTTAAATATTCATCAAGAGAAAATTTAGAGAGCCAATATTTTTATTAAAATTTGGTCCGTATTTAACGAATAAAAAAATATGAATAATTTTATACTATTAAATATAATTTTATACTATTAAAAATATTAATAATAATTAATTAATAACTATAAATTAATATATATATATTATTGATTTATTTATCAGACACCATATTAATTTTTATAAAAAATAAAAAAACTCATGTCCACTAAACATTACCAGACCCGATCCGTCTATTTTGGTCTTTTACAGTGTTTCTTCATTTCTTTATAACCCTGTTTTCGAGCTTATGTTCAGCGCAGATTTCCATGAAAGAAACATACCAGAATTAGGGTTTCTGCCAGAATATCCCTTTCTGCTTCTGATTTCTCTTTCTCACTCTTACTTAGCTGCTTGATCTCTCCCTATCTAGTTTACTCATCAAAGTTCAAGTTCGTTTTCCAATATTCTCTTATCCTACTTTAATTAATTAATACAAGTCTTTTTCATGCTCATAGATCTTTTTCTTATCTTTCAAATAATCATGTGTAGTTTCGATTTCATCGCAATTATTCTATAATATACCTTTTTCTGTTCCTGGATTATTATTAATCTGAGCTCATTTTCTTCTCACGCGTTCCTGTGGCTTAGGGTTTCCTTCATTCACTGTGATTTTTATGTGATACCAGCTATTTAATTTTCTAAGAGTTTATTAGATTTACTTAGCATAATATGTTTGTACCTTTATTCTCTCTTGAAAATGTTATGTCCAAGTTATTAGAGTTTATGTAATCCTCTAAACTTCCATGAAAATATATATACATCGTGTTACTAATCAGCACCTCATGCTAGCTAGTTGAGCTTTCTCTTCTTTTTTTTCTTTCTCTTTTGTTGACCAATTTTTTTTTTTCATTTATTTTCAAATTATACCTTGTTTTTGAGTACACAGAGCTGTTTTTCATATTAATCAGACGCAGTTTGTTTCGCTTTCGAAAGTACGTTATTATTAGATTCGGATCTAGATTGGGAGGCTTTAATTTAATTGAAGCCTCAATAAATTATCATCATTATTTTGAAACCTGTAACTTAATTAGCTTCGCTATATTTGCATTAGGTTTTCTTATTTCTTTAAAACTTGGATCAATAGACTATTCAAAGTTTTAGTTTAATTATTCATCTCAAAATCTGTTTACACTCATGGAGAATATATGACTTGGAAGCTATGAGCAGATGAT
>NC_029781.3:68681754-68692369 GCF_000817695.3 Arachis duranensis
GGATTAAAGGGTTGCTGAAATAACTGCTGACTCATTCATACACACTAACAGTAGGGTTAATTAAATGATGCTAATACTACTGTAATTGTGTGAATGAAGCGGGAGATATTTTGCATTATCCTCTTTCTCTGTGCTTGGACTGAAGGGGAGCTCCTTCTTTCTGTTGCCTCCATTATTATTATATTGGTATATATTTTCTATCATATATGTCTCAATTTCAATTCAATCAAATATATATGTATATGCTTGGCACAAAAAGGTGTAGCTGATGTTTACACATCATAGATCTATATCGTTCTTCTAGGCCTACGGTCTTTGTAAGTATATTTATTAACTCTGATATTCACCACCATATATAACACTCACTACTGCTACCCAAAGATTCACCAAGCACTTGCATATGACTCTTAATTAATGGCTACATACATGCCCCCACTTGCCAGCAAAGTCATGATGTCCGACATGGGTAAATAAACAGTTACACCACAATCAGTTTCACTTGCCTCTTTTCATGAATGCGGTAACTATTTGTTAGTTAAATTTACAATGCTTGTTCACGCTTAAGTTAAGCCGAGTTTGATATATGACTTTTAGAATAGTTACCTTAAATGTTTCTATCTCTAGCATACTATATTTTTCAATAAATTTTTATTTCCTTTGTTTTAATAGAGTCCTCAAATAAGATTTGCATATGATGACATCGTAAATGCTATGCTATCTGCAAAGTAAAAATCAACTGAGAAATTAATCGTTATATATTTATGTATAAATATATATATTGTTTAATTTATTTTTTAATATATATTTTTAAAGTTCATTTTTGTATTAAAGTTTGATAAAAAATTTTAAAAATATTTTTAAGTTTTATTTTGTTTTAATTTTATTGTAAAAATTTTTTATTTGCATCAAATATACTCCTGATGGTTAATTTTTCAAAAAATTTAAGACCAATTTAGTAACAATTTCATAAGAATAATTCTCAACACTAGCAAATTAAATATAATTTTTATGCATTATTGTTAGATTGGTCTTAAATTTTTTAAAAATTTAGCCGTCGAAAATATTTTAATACAAATCGAAAACTTTTAGAACAAAATCAAAACAAAATAAAACTTAAGGATATTTTTAAAATTTTTGCTAAATTTTAGAAATAAAAAATATATTTTATCTTATATTTCAATATATATTTTATATTAGTAACTAATTTGATGATTTTTTTTTTAATGTATATATTGGTATAGTTTTATCGTATATATAATCATATTTTTACCTGTCTTAATTACTTTTCAGAAAGCAGATCAATTGTGCTACATTAATTCCTTTCCAGTTCAAGCTTCTATTCTTATTCTTCTCTCTCCGATCCGTACAATTTATGGTTCTATTTTTTTGAAGAGTTGGCCATTATGATTGAGGGGTACGGTCTGGCTGTTCATTTATCTTTGTCAGCACTAAACTAAACAGTATCTTATGCTGATCATGATCAATCACATACATGGGAATCATCATTTACATGAGAGCGTTTGGGCTTAGTTTCCTATATTTAATTATATATGTAGATTAGCTAGCACAACATACATGGCGTGCGTGGTGTTGTCGCATGTATGTTTTAAGTATAATACTATAACGCTAACTGAATAAATCTGTGTGCAGGTGTGTGACTCCTCGTTTGAATTCTTACTGCATATATATGGACCCAAATATCAAGAGCAGAGTGTATTGTACATTATACTAATGACATTCACATTCCAATCACCGGTTGTCAGATAATTTTATGGAATTCATTGATATCCTAGGCATTGTCTTCGGTATTAGAATAAATTAATACAGATATAATATTTGAGATTATAAAGAATATGTAAGGTTTTCTATTATTTGCGATGAAAGTGAGAGCGAGATTCTAATATCTTTTAAAAATATCATTTATTAATATATATTTTATATTTTAATATATATTTTATTTTAATAACTAATTTTAATAATTAATTTTAATATAAATCTAATATAATTGAATATCTTTTAAATTTAAAATTAAATCTATGTTACTCTATAAGTTGATAAGTTTTATTTTAGGTTCAAATTTAATATGTAATGTCAAATTTGACACTAATAAAAAATAAAAAAGTATAACGAATCAATTTTTTAGTTAGTCAATACTAATCAGTTTATCTTTTTTAATTCATAAAGTTTTATCTTTTTTAAGATTTAAAATTTAGAATTTATAATTTAAGATTTAAAAAAATTATAATTTAAAATAAATAAAATAATTTAAAAAAGTTAATTAATATTGACTAAAAAAATTAACTTTTTAATATTCTTTTAAAAAAAGTTTAATTACTCTATTGGTCTCTATAGTTTTACGAAATTTTTAATTAGATCTCTATACTTTTTTCTTTTAATTGAGTTTTTGTACCAATTTTTCTTTTTAATTAAGTCCTACAGTTTTTTTTTTTATTTGGGTCCCTACACAATTTTTTTTTAGTTGGATCCTTAAAACATTAAGCCAATTACTGTCAAGAGGGACCTAATTGAAAAAAAGAATTAGCACAAGAATCCAATTAAAAGAAAAAAATATAAGAACTAATTAAAAATTTTGTGAAACTGTAGGAAATAATAAAATAATTAAACCTTAAAAAAACAAATACATTTATGCAGAACTAATATTGAGTGTTTATAAAGGTTTTTTTTTTGGGTGACTGAGTGTTTATAAAACTTTAACCACATTATAAAATAAAATATAAAGAAAGCAAAATATATAAAATTAAACGGAAACGAGAACACACTAATTTTTTGCCTGCTAGGATTTGACCAAGTCCAAGTTCTCTGCTAGGATTTACCTCGTGCCTACTACCGGCAGTAATACACACTAATTATCAATTCACACACGTTGATTCAAACCATCATTCACGTCACCCTTCAACCAGATTGGAATGGAAAGAACAACTCTTGATCCGGATCCACCTTTAGCACCCAACGAAGACAAAGAGGAGGATGTAGTGGAATTGAGTGAGGAGGACTTTTCTCATCATATTAGGGCATGTTCCAAAGGCTTGCTAGGGAGGGTTTTCGCCAGAAGAGGAACGATGGAAAATGCCTTACGTGCCATTTGGAATAAACCTGAAGGTTTTAGGGTTGCAGATTGAGGATGATATGGAGGCTAGGCGGATTGAAAAAGAGTCACCATGGTTATTCAAGGACTACATCCTTCATGTTAGAAGATGGACTGAACCAGATGCTTCATCAGATTCAGCGATTACATTATTCCCTATGCGGGTTCAATTTTAGGGGGTTCCGGAATGCTACAAGACTCTGGATGTGGGGAGAAAACTTGGTAGAAAAATTGGAGAGGTCCTAGAAGTGGGGATGTAGAATTCTTAAGGAGAAAGTCATGCTCAATGGGGACCAAACGGTGAGGGACATTTTGAAATTAAAAGACCCGAATCAGAAAATGAAAAGAATTGGGAATTTTTGCACACATTGTGCTCATCTTGGCCATGGCCCTAAAGTATGTAGGGCTTTAATGGAGAACTCAGCTGCAAATAAAGTGAAGGAAGATATGGTGGGCGAATGGCTAAAAGTGGATCAAGTTGGCAGGCGTGTTGAGATGCAAGAGGAAATGAACTCAACAGAGAATACCAATGCTGATCCCCAGCCACGTAAGACAAAGACAACAACGGATGTTCCTGCTCTTGTTTTGATCGAGTCCCCAGCGGACAGTGTGAAGGAGAATGCCGCTGAAGGGGAAAGTAACCTAGCGCCACAGGAGACTTGGAGGATATCATTTCAACAACTAATATTATCCAATACACCAGGGGGACAGCGGAGAAAAAGCGTTTTGAAAGTCAAACACTTGGCGAGACAAGGAGGCAGTGAGCATAGAGCGGTTGTGGGGAAAAAACGAAGAAATGAAGGGAAAGAAAATCTGCTACACAATAAGGTCTGTTTGGAGACTAACCTCATAAAGAATGAGATGGTGGAGGGTGCCAGCTGTCAATTGCCACTCGGGGAACCATGAAGCTAATTAGTTGGAACTGTCGAGATTTGGGGAGATCCCTACAGTCCATATCCTTAAAGAGATTACCAAATCTCACTTTCCGGGCTTGGTTTCATATGCAAAAATAAAAATCAAGCTCGAAACGTAGAAAGAAATTGAAGGCAGCAGGTTTTCATAAGTGTATCATTGTGGATCCTCTCGGTACTGCAGAAGGTTTGGCACTGGGATGGAAAGAGGATATTTCAGTGCAGATTTTACAGTACTCTAATTACTTCATTGCAGCAAAAATTTCAGATTCAATGTTGAATGTGGACTGGGGTCTGAATGGAGTGCATTTAAGCATAAACGATCAAATCCGATTAGAACAGTTTGAGAATCTTAATGTGGTGATTCAGCAATTTCAAGGAGATGTCACTATCATGGGCGATTTCAATGCAAATTCATCTCAAAATGAGAAATCAGGAGCGATAACTAAAAACCAATCGATAGTTGATGCTTTTAATTCCTTTATTAATATTCATGCTTTTGCTGATTTAGAAATCGTAGGTAGGCCTTTTACTTGGTCTAACAGACGTTAAGGGAAAGAATTAATACAGGAGAGACTAGACCGTGTACTGGGAGGTTCTAATTGGGTGACTAATTATCCACAAGCAACTGTCCTTCGTTTATTAGAAACAGACATAGATCATGCTCTGTTCTTACTAGATACCAACCCAGCTGCCACTGCAAAATAGAAGAAACGGTTCAAGTTCCAGGAAAGATGGTGCTCTAATTCAGAATCAAACAAATTATTAGTGAAGTCTGGAAGGAGAAGTTGAAGGTTCGGTTATGTATGTTTTGGCTCAGAAAATTAAGAAATACCGTCATAAATTGGTGCAATGGCAACAACAGAGCAAATCAAATTCCAAAAAATAGATTGAAAAGCTTCATATTCAGCTGGAAGCCTCACGGGCAGCGAAGATACTTGGGGGGACCAGAATTATATGAGTTAGAAAGACAATTGGAGATTGCTTACTATAATGAGAAATTCTACTGGAAAGCTAAATCTAAGATTAAATGGCTGCAGGCGGGCGATCAAAACACACAGTTCTTTCACCAGAAATTCAAAATTTGAGCCAAAAGGAACAAGACACGGAAGCTTGTATATTTGTAACCAAAAAAAATTTACAAAAAAATCTGGATTTTGAAACAGAAAAGAATTTGTAACTAAAAAAAGACTGTTACAGGAAATCCTGTTACAACAAGTTTTTATAACAAAAAATGAATATGTTATAATACAAAGTAATATTTTGTAATAAAGTATTTTAATAAAAAATAAAAAAAAGCAATAACCATTTTTTACTTTTAAAATATTTTTCGTAACAATATATTTTTTTTCTTTCCTAAAATTTTGTACAAAATATAACTTAATTTTGTAACATTTTTTCTTAATTATAAAAACACAACATTTATTTTGTAGCAATTTTGTTTTAATATAAATTACATACATAATTTACCAATTTTTTTAATTAATTGATATATTATTTAATTTATTGAACAAGTCAACATTTACATAATATGCAATAACATAGATAGTTCAAACATGCCTCATTTAACTAAGATTGTTTTAAAACAAATGTTTAATTACTCTGTTGGTCCCTATAATTTCGCAAAATTTTCAATTAAGTCCCTATACTTTTTTTCCTTTTAATTGAGTTTCTGCTCCAAATTTTTTTTTAATTGAGTCCCTACACTGTTTTTTCCTTTTATTTGAGTCCCTGCACCAATTTTTTTTAGTTGGGTCCCTATATAATTAAGCCAATTATTACCAAGAGGGACCTAATTGAAAAAAAAATTTAATGCAGGGACCCAATTAAAAGAAAAAAAAAGTACAGGGACCTAATTGAAAATTTCGCGAAACTATAGGGACGAACAGAGTAATTAAACCTAAAACAAAATAGCATTAGTATCTATATTGATTAGTTTTACAAGTTATATTTCTTTCACAAGTTCAACCAAAAGTTAAAAGTCTAACATAATCACATAGATTAGTGTCTCTATGAATCAAAATATTCTTGAGTCTTTTAGATAGCATGTTGTCACCATTTTAGTACTCCTGTAAATGAGACAAACCAAAACAAAAATTAGAAATAAGATATAATACTAATTACAATTTTTTATTCACTTTTATTCAAAACTTTTAGAAAAATTTTGATAAACCCTCTCCTAAAATTTGAATATTTCCACCGTCTATGGTTCATTAAAAAATAACCAATTCAAAAAATCAGAACAAATAAGCACAAAAAATACAGAATAAACCTTTAGTGCAATAAATTATAGAGAGAGGGAGAGTATCCAACCTGAAGTGGAGAGGAAGAGGGACAACTGACGGCTTCGCCGGCGATTTGGAAGCCTCGCCTAATAAATTACATAGACCACTCCTATGAATGTACTTCAATGTGCCTACTATTGATTTCACATTTCAAATTTATAAAATTAGGTAGTAAACGATACAGGAAAAGTAAGGTGGCAGATATTTTATTGACTAAAACTGAAAATGATAGTTATGACTATGATTATACTATTGAGTACCTAAAAGGATTAAAGTGATGTATCTGTGTTTATTATTTATGTAACAAATAATAAACCAACCATATAAATTAAAGGTAAAGAAGGGAAAAAGCTTGACTTACCAACTAGTGATGCAAGAAGAATAGGGTACCCATGATGGACTAGCAAGTATGGCCTTCCAATAATAAAGATCACCAAACCCTTGAATAACAACAATAACTAAGACAGAATTAGAATATTAGATATTCATATATATGCATGCTCCAATTAAAACTTCTTGATACACCGATCCGGTAAAAAGGAGAAAAAGATTTGAATTAATCATAAAACAAATAGAAAAATGATTATCATTATCCCTTTTTAATTAGAAGAGCCAGAGAGGCGCCACCTAACTCACAAGAAAGAAAAATAAAACAGAGAGAATTGAAAAAGAACATTATGTATAAGGTTCAGTAACATAATAATTGGTTTCTTGAACTTCTCACACTTCTAGCATCAATTCCAAACCTAGAGTAAATCATTTACTATTTGCTGATGACTCTATCTTATGTTCTAAGGCTTCTATAGACAGCTGTATGAATATTCTTACTTTGCTAGAATCCTACCAAAGCTTTAGCAGTCAACAGGTTAATCTGAACAAGGCGACAATGTTCTTTAGTCATAATACCCCGCAACCGATTTGGATTCAGTTGGCAGAGGCACTCAACATAAATTATATTGGGGCTCATGACAAGTATTTAGGATTATCCTCTATTGTCTCTAAATCTAAAAAATAGACTTTCAGTCTAATTAGAGACAAAGTCTGTCATAAGGTGCAAGGATGGAAACGCAGCCATCTTTTGGCATGGGAAGACAAGTACTACTAAAAGCAATTGGTGAGGCCATTCCACTTTATACCTTATTTTGCTTCAAGCTCCTTGACAATTTAAAAGCAGATATTCATAACATTCTCGCTCAATTCTGGTGGGGACAAAAAGGAAGTGAAAGACACATGACTTAGATAAGTTGGAATACAATAACAAAACTGAAGAGGGAAGGGGCTTGGAATTTAAAGATCTTAAGGCACATAACCTAGCTTTATTGGGTAAACAATTCTGGAAGGTTGCGTTTGTTTTCAGAAATAGAACACTAAGATAGGGATACAGAAACACAAAATCGTGTTTGACAGAGGTGACATGGACAGAGACAATGTGTCCAGAGACACTAAATTAATGTATTTTGTGTCTATCCTGACAGAAAGGACACGGAGACACTAGCAAGAGATACAACTTATTTTTTATTTTTTCTTTTATTATTCTTGTTAATTTTTCATAATTATATTTTTTATTATATATTTTTGTCTCAAATTTTTGAATGAAAAAAAAATGAGAACAAATTAGATTTTCATAAGGTGAGTTCTATGGTGTAGAAAGAAGAGAGTTTCTACATCTATAGATATGTGTGTTGGCTCATTGAAGAGTTTGACAAGTGTTTAGAAGGGGACAAAATCTGCACTCTTTGCAGGAGAAGTACCGGGGTCTTGTTTTTTCTGCAAGTGATTAGTTCAAAATTTTGATTGACTAATTATACTAATTAAAATTAAATTTAGTAAGATGATGATAGGCCTCACCACAAAAATTATTTTTTTTCATCGATCTTTAACAACTACAAAAAAAGGCTTCGGTTTATATATTTTATTTTGTTTGAACTTTGAATCATCTTAATCTTTTAATAAACAAACATTATTTTTATTTTTAATCCATATTTATTATTGTTACTACTATTATAGTAAATTTTGTTAGATCCAAATAAAGGTTTAATTATTCGGTTGGTTCCTATAGTTTCGTAAAATTTTCAATTAGGTCTCTATATTATTTTCCTTTGAATTTCGTCTCTACACCAAATTTTTTTTTCAATTAAGTTCTTTTTAACAATAATTGGTTTAATTGTATAAGGACCCAACTAAAAAAAATTTTGGTGTAAGGACCCAATAAAAAAAAGTATAGGAACTCAATTGAAAAAAAAAATTGGAACAAGGACTTAATAAAAAAAATATAGAGGCCTAATTAAAAATTTTGTGAAACTATAGAAACCAACAGAGTAAATAAGCCCCAAATAAAAGACATATTCATTATATTATATTGTAAGCCAAAATACAATTGTAATATATTCCAGAAAATAGAAATACGGCTCACATATTACATAATTAGTCATACTAACAATATCCGTTTGTAATTGATTTTCTCCTTTTTTTATATTATGAACAATGCATACTGAATGATCTTTTTATTATTAAAATAAAATAAATTACACTAATTTTTGCTAACATCTAAATTCACTAAATACGTTTAATTAAATTAATAGTTAACAATAAAAAATACCACTTATCATATTGTTATTTACAATTTTTAAATTTTGTGATGATGAACATATTTCCAAGACAATTTAATAATATGAAACTTATGACACAAATATTTTTCTATTAGATATATCATAACAACCGTTTATTTTTAAACAATATTGCCATATAAACTAATTTACTATATATTTTGTAAATAAAAAATAAATTTGAATTAAATGGTTAATACTTGATACATGTGTTTCTTTTATTGGTTTGGCAATTTGTGATCTTTTTAGTATAATAAATCACAGTTTAGACTGAGTAGTTATTTTTCGAACAATAATAAAAAAGAAATCCAGCTTATGATGAGGTCTATTATTATGTCAACATAATTAGTCATAATGGAAATAATTACTCACTTAAACTCTATGCCAAAAAAGAGTTTTTTTGTATCATTCCTGCAAAGACCACAGACTTTGTCTCCCTCTCTAAATACTAGTCAAACTTTCCAATCAGCCAACACATATTTATAGGTGTAGAAATTCTCTCATTTTTACACTATAGAACTCGCTTTTTTATAATTTGTTTTAATTTATTACCAAATAGAATACAAAAATACAAAATTTTGTGTTTATATCTTTTATGTCTTGTTATAGGTGTTTGTCTTATCTTTTTTTCAGATAGAAACGCACCCGAAAATCACAACACAACCTAACTTTCTATTAGCCAGAATACTCAAAGGAAAATATTCCACATATACTGATGATGTCTTAAAAGCAGAAACAGGAAACACACCTTCATGGGATCGGAAAAGTCTGCTGGAAGGGCGATCAGTAGTTGAAAAAGAGAATTGGCCCGAGTTCTCTGGTTCGCATCTATGAGGATCCCTGACTCCCATCTCATTACCCATTAACTATCAATCGTAGCTCCCAAAATCCGAATCTGAGGCATCCAATATTCTGGGTGAAAGACCTGATTTTAGAGAATCAGTAATGGAACCTCGCTTTAATCCAAGAAAGCTTTCCTCCGGATATAACTTGCAGAATATTGTCCCTGAAGATTGTATCAGGAAATAATGAACTACGTTGGGTAAGAAATAAGAACAGAAGTTATGACACAGCATCGGGCTACTTGGTGGCCTACCAGTTTTACCCACGAAACAATTGAGCTTTGCAAAATTTTTCTTTGGAAGAGCATCCATGAATGGCTTCCAGTCTGCCAGCTCCTGCATAACCGATTCTCCTCAACCAATGCACTATGCCCTTGCTGCTTGGAAGACGAAGAAATAGTGCTTCATTGCTTGGTAACCTGCAGAGTAGTCAGGGAAGCTTGGATTCGAAGCCCACTAGCAGACATGCAAGCTGTATCAACTTCAGGTTCATTCAACTAATAGTGAAAAACGACAATGGATTCCCTAAAAAATGACCCAAACTGCCAGACTCACCCACAACTTATGGCCATCTTCTTGTGGTGTGTGTGGAAGGAAAGAAACTCTTGGGTATTCGAGAAGAACCGACGGCCTCCATCAGAAGTTCTCTCTTCAGCGATGAGGCTACATCATGAACTGCTACAGTTGTGAGCTCCCTTCAACCCCAATTTGGAGGAACCCGAGTCCTCTTTCTTTTTGAAGCAAAATACAAGCTATTATTTTTATTAGTATTAAAGTATATGTTTGGGTCAATTTCCATCTTCTTTCTTTATTTATCTTAGATGTAATGTATTTGACAGATGGTCTTTCTTTTCGTTAAAAAAAT
>NC_029781.3:68692461-68758811 GCF_000817695.3 Arachis duranensis
GATAACAATAACTATGTTTAAGATCTAATAAAATTAAGTTATTTATTAAATGAAAAGTTCTATACAATAAAAGAGAGATCGAGTTGGAAAAAAAAAAAGGAAAAGGGGATATAGAAAACATTAGAGAACGATGTAACTCCCGTTAAAAAATTATAATATTATTTTTATACGAAAATGTTATCATGTGAATATTTTTTTTAAAACAATCATTTTAAATGGACACAAAAGGTTTGATATAAAATAAGTTATTTATTCTTAATAATATTAAATATTGTGATAATTAATGAATATTAAATAAAATAAATTTTAATTATTTTTTATTAATTCTTTTTTATTATCAAACATTTTTTAATAAAGATTATGGAAATGTTAACACTTAACACATACACAAAAGTTTGTAAAATTTAGCAATTGACTTTTCAAAATCGTAAGCCAAATCAATATTATTATCCGTCGCATTAGAGGTGTAGCTGAGTTAGATTAGAGTAAATTTAAGAGTAGTTTAATTTTCCGAGTCAGTTTTAAGATATGAACTTAGGAATAATAGCCTAAAAAATGACTAAATTAGATCGACTTTTCCTAATATTTAAATTACATTTTAATTTTGTTGCAGTGAGTGTGAAGAAAACTTTACATTATTATATTATAATATTCATTCACTTAAATAACTTTCAGCGAGTTAGAAAATTAGTAATTTTGGCTTACAATACACAATGAATTGTTTATGTACAAATTCTTTTATGCTGACGATACGGTATATGGAAATTATTTTTTTAAATTATAAATATGCTTTTAATATATACAAATAAAGTAATAACGATTTAGAAACTAAAAATAAAATTAATAAATATTCTATAATAAATAAATCAAAATAACTTAGTTAATTGAAAAAGTTTTATTATTTATATTTATATATAATGAGAATTGCCTTTTGTAATTACTATTTTTTCTCAAATTTTGCTTTTATTATTTTTCATATCTATATCTATACTTATATATTATTATAAGAAAAAGTATAAAAAAATATAAATCAGCCAATTTTTTAAATAATTCTATTTAATAATTAATTTTAATTTTTTTAAATTCAAAATTTGAAGAATTAAGAGCTAACTAAGTAAATCCTAATTAAAAACGGTAGAAACCTTTTCTTTTCTCTCTCACTCCCATAGCCGCACACAGAAACCATTCCCCTTCTCTTCCTTTCCCACTTTCATAGTCACGCCGTCCACACTCCTTTTCAATTGGCGCAGCCACGGTGACACCCTACAGCCGCCTCTCTTCCGCCGCGAAGGAAATCAGAAATAGCTCCAGAAGCAATGCTACCAGCAACCACCGTCCAACAGCGTGGACATCCTGCTCTCACACCGCAGCCACCTCTGCACACCGTTGCCATCATGGCTTCCTCCACCATCGCAGCAACCACCGACGACACAGCAGCTTCCGTCTAGACGTGTACTCCGACCAATCAACCGCGTCTCTTCTCCAGCGACCTAGATTTTTTTCCCTTCCCATCTTAGAGTTTTAGTTTAACTTGTGTTTTTTATTATTAATGTTTCTTTTGGATATTTTTAATCGATATTGTTTTGAGAATTAAATTTTTATGGTGTTAAATATTTCTTTTTGAGAGAACTAGTAGTTTTTTTATGCCTATGAAGTACTCTATATTGTATATTTAGTTTCATTTCTACTTTTGGATAACACATGATGCATGTCTTTCACCTTCTCCACTTTTAAGTCCTTTTGATGTTTTTGGTATAGTTGAACCATATGTAGTTAGTAATGATGAGGGTTTATTGAAACCTTTAGGAGTTGATGTCTTTAATAAGAAGAAAAAAAAAAGGCAAAAAAATAGTTGTTATTAGGAGAAGGTGGTTTTGCCTTTATTTACAAAGGAAGCCTAACAAGATAATATTATAGTCCAGATCCTGAAAAAGAAGGAACAATGTACAAAAAAAATTCAGATAACTATCAAGTTAGTGAAGAGTCAGATAGATCCATGAGCATAAAAACATGTTTAGTGCATTAGAGAGTGTGAAAAATAAAAATCTTGCTAGAAGCACTACCAGTGAGCATGAATTTTTAATTAAATAATGGCCTTGATCCCATTAAGTTTGTCTTAGCCTCAATGCCAATTCTATTGACAATTTTATTGTGTTTGTTATATTATATTCGGAAGTTGGTATTTTAAACTTCAGAAGCAAAACGAATGAAGTTTGTATCCTGTTATGGAATTAATCTTTTCATGTTGCTACTTATGTCATTTGTTTTCTTCTTATTTTGTTGTTATTAAATTAGTTTAGAGAGTTCTTTTTTAAAAGTTACCAAGCTATCATGCAAATAATGATGACTATCACTTATATGAACACAAGAATATAAACGTAAGTTTTTCTTCTTCAAAACTATTGGACATTTAAGAAGCAAGTACAAATAGATTATAGAAGCAATTTCGGATGGTTTATCTTAAACTATTATATATTTGTATATGAAAATTTCAAAATACAAGATTAATAAAAAAGAATTTCATGGTAGAAAATAAGATTGATTATACTACATTGTTAGTGTGATAGCTTCAAAAGTAAAACCAACATAACATGTTGCTTGGAAAGGTGGTGAAGGAATTTAGAGGTGTTAGTGTGATAGCTTCAAAAGTAAAATCAACATGACATGTTGCTTGGAAAGGTGGTGAAGGAATTTAGAGGCATCCACAACTGTAACACAAGCAAACTCAGAAAATATATAAAGTAACATATATTTACTATGAAAAAGGAACATCCTAGTATTTGACAGAAGTAACATCCACTTAGATCTTTACAAAATTAATTAGGTACCTACACAGAGAAACATGACGAGTAGGATTTAAATAAAAAAGGCCATGCAATTCTTAAAGAAATACAGTCATTCACAACTGTAACACAAGAAAATTCGAAAAATATATAAAGTAACATCCATTTAGTATGAAAAATGAACATCCTAATGTTTAACAAAAGTAACTCCACTTAGATCTATGCAAAAACAACCAAGTGCCTACACAGAGAAACATATCGAGTAGGATTTAAAAAAAAGGTCAAGCGATTCTTAAAGAAATACAGACATCATAACTGCAACACATGAAAATTCAAAAAATATATAAAGTAACATTCATTTATTATGCAAAAGGAACATCCTGATACTCAACAGACGTAACATTCTGATACTCAACAGACGTAACATCCACTTAGATCTTTGTAAAACAATCAGGTATCTAAACAGAGAAATATGCCGAATAACATTTAAAAAAAAGAAAAATGTATCCAAAGTGTCTCAAATGGTGACAGCATCTCATGTATACATTATCATAAATTTTTTGCATATCTTTTTTTTTCCTGTAGTATGACCTTGAAAACTTCATGTCTTCTGCAATGGATGGCGAAAAAGGGAAAAAGAAAGAGATGGATAAGTTTCATAGCCGAATCCACGTGTGGGTGTGTCTTGATGGTGGCACGCAATGATCGGCGACGAGGCTTTTCAGCAACACAAATCAAGTGATTTTGTAATCTGTAAAAATTTTTGGATAAGGTTTCACACAAGCAAAATTTCAATGTAATTCCACAGAAATATATATAATAATCATACATTGTTGCCATAAAAAATTTACTGGAATCTACCAATTTAGGTAAGAAACAATAGTATTAAAAATAAGTGACATACACTTTTTGAATGGGATAGAGTTTTAAATTTTTTTTTACACAAAACTATCCATATCTAATGACAGCAACATCTAATATCTAGTTATATGCAATTCCTGTTCATGCTATAACTTTAAATGCGCATATTCAGATCATACACTTAAAACCTCTAAATTTAATTAATATTACAACATTTAGCAATTCAGAAAAATTAAATCACCTATAGAACACACCTTAGATGAATATGTACAAAAATAGTCAAATAAATTTTAACTATTTTGCCGTAAAATGCAACATCTCCAAACTCAGTAAAGAATCAACCCACATACATAGTAAAACGAACATACTTTTGATGTGAATAGAAACATCTAAAAATCGGCAAAAAAAAAGGTTTCTGATTTATCATCTTTAGATAATTGAATTAATTGTAATTATGTAGTTAGATTTCAAACCATACATATAACATACAACCCAGTTGAACATGTACAAGTAGAGACAACAAATTACTGTTATTCCCAATAAATTTTAAAACCATCCGCATACATGTTTAACTTCACATCCATGTTTTTAGTAATTAAAAACTAACAATGCAAAAAATAAATTGACTCTTGTACTATATTTAAGACCAAACTTAAATTAAACCAAAATTAATCTAAATTTAATCTGATTTTGGCATTGAAAATCCAAACCACCTTTACAAAACAAAAAGTCTAAAACAAATTAAATCATCAACTTTTTGGAATTGGAAAGAACAAAATTTTCTTTTAAAAAAAGCTATACAATCTATAATATCAATAACATCCAATCTATAATCACATCTAATTCAACATTATTAAACACAAACCAAAGAAAAAAATTTTCAATTACTTTTTTCCTCCAATATAGGGTTTGAAAAAAAGAAACAGATACATATTCAAACACAGTAAAAATAGAGATAGGAGACTCACGGTGGGAGGGTAGCAGCACAGTGGCGAAGAGTGCCGCAAGGAGAAAGGTCAGTGACGATGGTGGGCATAGACGTCACTCAGAACGCGCGCGGAAGCGGCGGGTCGATCGGCGCGGTGTTGGCGAGGATGCAGAGGTGGATTGACGTGGTGGCAGCGACATTGAACAGAACGCAACTCACGACTGGCAGCGATGGTGGTATTAATCTTTTGTGTTAATTAAAATATAGACATGTATATGCTGACCCCATATGCCAATAATAATAATAATTTCTACGGATCTGACATTTTAAATTTTTAGGATCCTTTGTAATCCAGCCTATTTAAAATGATTTTTGAAATCTCAAAAAACTCACTAAACTTTTGAAAGGTGAGAGGGGTGAGTATGGTATACGATTACCCATTCAAACTAAAACTGAACTAATTAAATTGATTCTAAAACCAATGGGTAATCGGGTCCAACCCGAACTAAACTAACAACTCTTTCTAGTAATTGGTTCGGGTAAGGTTCTGGGGTTGTGAAATTCGAACAAACCCATAAACCCGACCATATATTAATTGAAAGATTATTTTTTTAAAAAATTATTTCTATTGCACTTTTTGTATTTAACTTATAATATATTTGGTGTTTAACATGTTTGGATTTTAATGTGTTTAGTGTTTAATATGTTTAGATTTTAATATATTTAGTTTTTAATGTATTTAGTGTTTAACATATTTGAATTATTTCTATTGATGTTACATGTTTATTATACTTATATAATTTTAAAATAAAAAATTTCATTTTTTTATGAATTTCTGTTTCATTGAGTACCCAATTACTCGAACCAAACTAATCCGTTCTTAATCGATTTGGTTTGATTTGGGTACATACACAAAAAAATATTAATTCAAACCAAATCGAACCAATTATAATTGACGTGGCGGAAATTGGCGAGTTAAGAATTTATCAATAGAAATACGTTGCAAGTACAGTCCTTAACCAGCCGAGAATCCGCTTATCAATTTAAAAGGGGTTGTCACAATATTGAAATTAAAATACTGGGAGTATGAATCACAGGTCGTCTCCCAACGAGTTACAGAGAAATGTGCTATTTTATCAATCAGATGTTTTAAAAAATGGTCGAGTTGATAACAGGAAATTAAATTAGAGAATTTAATTAATCTTAAATAAAAGCCTTGACTGGGAGTAGATTAGTTGGAAGCCCTATTCTTGTTGAAGTACTCTCAAGATTAATTAATAATTGGAAGTTGCTCTGCTTAGTTATCCCTTACTAGGTAAAAGAAAGTCAAGCAAGTTGGAAACTGTTTCTAGTCACAAGTCCTAGTCCTCTCTCTTGGGAAGGACTAGTGTCAGTAATTAGAGGGTGATCCAACAAATAACCCAAATATAATCTCTCTCTTGAGTGGTTCAACTCAAGGGTTCCTTTCAATCATCTCCCAATCAAGTTATGGAACTACTCACTCATCATAATTATAAACTTCATAGAATTAATGGGGAAAATAAAAAAAGACATGATGAATAATAATGAAAGGGATTAATTGAAAATAAAAATAGTCTATATTAATAACTCATGCAAATAATCCAATGTCAACTCTAGGGGAATTAAGAATATGGAAGAATAAATGAAAAGTAAATAACAGAATATAATGACTAGTATCGGAGGTAGACTCTTCTCAAAAGCTAAAGCCAAAATCTTCAAAATCCTAACTATGAGTGTTCAAGTGAGTAAAACCTAGGGGAGGAGCAATTTCAGATCTAGAAACTAAAAATTATGCAGAATAAATATTGTCCTCTGTCTCTGCATGTTCCCTGGCTCTAATCTGTGTTTCTGGGCCAAAAACTGGGTTGAAATCTGGCCCAGAAACTCTGCCAGCGACTTCTGAAATTCTGCAGATCGTGCACGTCAGGCGGCCGCGTCATCCATGCGTTCGCGTCACTCGGAGTTTCTCGTACCACACGTGTGCGTCGTCCATGCATTCGCGTCGTTCATGCAGCTTCCAATCCGCGCGGTTGCGTTAGGCACGCGAGCGCGTCACTGTTATTTCTTCTATCTCGCGCGGTCACGTCAACCATGCGACCGCGTGACTTATCGCTGGTTATCTCCTCAATTCTTTGTGTTACTTCCATTTTTGCATGCTTCCTTTCCAATCTCCACTTCATTCTTGCCCTATAAAGCCTGAAACACTTAACATACAGATCACGGCATCGAATGGAATAAAGGAGAATTAAAATACCTAATTAAAAGTCTCTAGGAAGTAAGTTTTCAATCATGTAATAATTTTAGGAAAGAACATGTAAAAACTCATGCAATGCAATGCAACCTATATATGTGAATGCAACTATATGATTCTTGTCCACTTGATCAAGAGTGAATAAGCTCTTCAAAACAATTACAAATCAAGTTTCACTAATTCAATTCTCATACAGTAAGAACAGATAAAAATGCAAAAAGGTATCTCATGAAAGCAGAGAACATAGAATTTTAAGCATTGAACCCTCACTGATGATGTATGCATACTCTAGTCTCTCTAGTGTATAGGGTAAGCACTCTATCCTTCTCTAATCATACTCCCTAATTTTTGTTCTTCTCCTAACCAATCAACAACATTTAATATACTAATGCAATATCATGAGGTCTTTTCAAGGTTGTAATGGGGCCAAGATAAAGGTAAGAATACATATATGGTTAAGTGAGCTTATAAATTGAATCTTTAATTAACCCAAACTTTAACATAACCTATATATATTTTATATAACTTTGGAGTTCGTACCTAACTACCCAGAATTCTCTTTCACATTCCATACTCATGTATCAACTTTTTATTTTAATTTTATCATACATGCATTGATCTTTGGATTCCTAACTCAGCATTGGGGTAATTTTTGTCCCCTTATTTATTTATTGAATAATTTTGTTTTTTTTAACATAAACATAAAAATAAACATAGCTAATCAATGCACGTAGATTTTTTATTCTTATAGTTTCACATGAGTAGGTGTCCAAATTTCCATTATATTATCATGACACATTCCCTTGTTATCCTTTGTCCCCACAATTTTCCATACTTAATTAGCACTCACAATTCTATCTTAAGCTAACCAAAGATTCAAATTGGGATATATAATTATTTTTCCGCTTAAGGCTAGTAATGTGGTAAATTACAGAACAAATGGGATTTAAAGGCTCAAAGTGGCTAACAAAGGTAATTAAAAGGGTATGCTTAATTTGGATAAGTGAGCTAAACAATTAATGGCCTCAATCATATGCAGCATATAAATATATTAAACATTGGACATATAGGATGGGGCAAAATATAGATTACAATCATAGAGAAGTAAACACACAAGAATAAAACAATTATGGTTAAATAATGTAACCATGCATAAACGCTCAAATCTCACAGGTTGTGTGTTCTTTAGCTCAAAAATCATGTTCCAAATACAACTTCAAGCAAATTTAACATAAAAGTTTTAATTAAAATTAGTGAAATTTTTTTTCCAAAAAATAGAGTCTTAGAAGAAACTTATTGTTTTTTTTTCAATCAAATAGAACATGTATGCAACTAATCTATTACTATGCAATTTATCCTATTCTACAAAAGAAAAACTAACTAAATATCCTAATTTATTAGTGTTTAGGGAAGAGAAATTACCTCTGAAAGTCAGGTACTGACCGACCTCCCCACACTTAAGGATTTGTCCTCGGTGCCATCTGTCAGGAATAATGGTGGGCTGGTGGCAGTATCTCCACAGTCATGGTTCCCTGTGCTGGTGAAGGAAGTGGAGTCCGGAGTGCCTGGGTCCTCGTCAGGTCTGTGGTTTCCTGTGAGTAGCTCCTTGAGGTATTTGAAATGGCAGTGATTGCGGCGCTCTCGGAGCTTTGCTTTTTTTTCTTGTTGGTCCAACTGCTTCAGTATTTGATGCAGCAGCTGACTAGTAGATGGTGGAGGAACTGTAGCATCCTCTGTGGACTGGCTGGTAGTGGCAAGTAGTGGCCCGAGATATCTCCTGTTAGGGACGTACTGATCATCCCGTGGAAGTATGGCTTTGGTGTCTCCAGCTCTGTAGGGGACTCCAGCTGCTGAGACAAGATCAAAGGCCAAGGCGGAGAAAGGTAGGTTGCCCGTGATTTGCACGTGCCCCATAGCATTCCGAATATGTCTCGGTAAATTTAGAGGCTGGTCTGTGAGGATGCACCATAGTAAAACGGCCATGTCTGCGGTGAAGGAGGACTCATGAGTGCTCAGAAAGACGTAATGGAACATAATCTGTGCCCATACGTGAGCCTCTAAGGTAAGTGCGGAAGCCGAGATTCCCTTAGGACGGGAACGATGGTACCCGAAGATCCATTTGCTACCAGGTTGAGCGATAACTCTGAGAACAGTGTCCCAGTCAAAGTTGTACGCCTGGCGCTTGATTGCAGCTTTCTGAAAAGCATCCAATCCTTCCGGAGCAAGGGAAAGATCTAAGGCTCACTGAATGGCTTCTTCTATAATGGGGACTTACTTCTGACGGACAAAGATAGACTGCAGGGTTGGTAGGTGGAAGTTGGAGTAGAACTCGACTACCCAAGAAAGATTGACCTGCCTCGGCTGTCTCTGTAGGAAACCCCATTGTCTTCGTTCAATTTGTGGCTCAACAAAAGTATCAATATTGGGCGGGAGGATAAGAAGGTATTCGTTGTTGTAGTTCTGTTATGTCAGGATAGGGAACATCTGCTCACAGTAGCGATTGTGAAATCGCGCAATGTCCTTTGCTGGGAAGGCTCTCTCATTTTCATCAACCTTTATAATCCTTTTAGTTCTTTTTGTTGAGGGCTTGACTGCAGTTGAAGAAGGCTCTGCCACTAATGTTATTTTTGTTTCTTTCCTTGCTGTTGATTTGGGAGTAGCTTTCTCTTTGCCTTTCTTGGTGGCCATCCTGAAAGGAAGCGAGGAAAGACATTAGCATTCAAGGGTTATAGCAAGGAAAAGAATAGGAAGGGTGGTAATCAATGCACAGGTATGGATAATGATGTGAACACATGGTCATGACTACATGTGACAAATCAACAATGGAAATATAGCAAGTGCATGTGAGGAAAAATTGAATGCAAAGTGTTTATTGGCATGCCGGCAAAGGGCATGAGTAGCATAGATCAAGCATTCAATGTCCAAATTAGATTACCAAGTTTCTCAAGTTAATAATATGTTTGTAAAAACAATTATATTCAAATAATAAAGTAGAAAAGGGGTTTTGTGAAAAGCAGGCATTTAGAGTAGTGGATTTAAAAGAAATCTAAGAATAGTGCAAAATGCCATATGGACGTTTTCACAAACACATATCATGCATGTTAAATAAGGTATGAAAAATATTAATTGGAACATGCAAGTATCCCTATAAAAATAATATATAATGGTTTAAACAAATCCCAAACAATCCATAGGCAATATGTAAAAATAATGACCCAAATAAAATTCTAACACCAATAGGAGGAATAAGAAAAGAAAAAGAAAAAAGAAAACATGGTTAAAGAAGGTAGAAGAGAAAGAAAAAGAAAACATGAGAAGAAAAAGAAGAAAGAAAAAGTAAGGAGGGAAGAAGAGAGAAGAAAAATCTTAATAATGGTGGTGGGAGATGGGGGGTGAAAGAGAGAAAGAAGGGGGGAAAGATGGAAGGGGGGAAGAGAAATAAGATTACGGGGGAAAGAAATAAGATAAACAGTCTGACAGATTTGAACGAGCTGGGCGGCGCAAACGACGCGATCGCGTGGGGCACGCTGTCGCGTGGAAAGCCCTTAAGTGAGGTGACGCGGACGCGTCAGTCACGCAGACGCGTCAGTCACGCAGACGCGTCAGTCACGCGGACGCGTGACGTGATTTGTGCTAGTGGCGCGAGGGCAGCTTCACGCTCGCACAACTCTCTGTTTAATTTATGTTTTGCCAAAATTTAGGGTGGTGCGGTCGCGTGGGTGACGCGATCGCGTGGATGGCCATCTTGAGAAAACGGAGCGGACGCGTGGGGCATGCGTTCGCGTGAAAGGGCCTGTGCGATTAGCACACGTGTAGCCCAGCTCCAGCACAACTTTCGGCCATTTACCCGTGTTACGTCGAATTGCAGGGCCACGCGTTTGCGTGGGTGACGCGGATGCATGGTGAGGCCAAATTGCAAATGACACGTTTGCGTCATCCACGCGGTCGCGTGGATCAAATTGTGCCTAAGGCACGCCTTCAGCCACATTTCGGCGCAACTCTCTATTCAATCTTTTTATTTCCAATGCCCAAACGACGCGAACGCGTCGGTGATGCTGGCGCGTCACGTGCTTTTTCTCGCTCTCTCTTTTTTTTTTTATGCAAATGCAGTATGCAGATGAAGTGCAAGATAAAGGCAGTAGTATGGAGAAAAGTTATAGAAGAGGGGAGATAAGGAGAAGAAGGGGAACGATCATACCGTGGTGGGTTGTCTCCCACCTAGCACTTTGCTTTAACGTCTTTAAGTTGGACGCTTCAGCAGCTCAGTTTTCTGTTGTGAGTGGATCCTTCAAGAGGAAGATATCTAACTCCTTATTTTTCGTCACCTTCTTACCATGATAGAGCTTCAAACAATGTCCATTAACCTTGATGAGTTCAGAGCTTGAAGGGTGACTTAGGTGAAAAACTCCATAGGGCTCAGCCTTCTCGACTCTATATGGACCTTCCCACCTTGATCGCAGCTTGCTTGGCATGAGCCTCTGTCTGGATTTGTAAAGGAGAACTAAATCTCCAGGTTGGAACTCTTTCCTCTTGATGTGTTGATCATGTACAGCTTTCATTTTCTCCTTGTATAGCCTTGAGTTCTCATAAGCTTCTAGGTGAAGGCTCTCTAATTCTTGCAATTGCAACTTCCTTTCAGCTCTGGCCTTCTCAAATCCCATGTTGCATTCCTTTACTGCCCAAAAAGCTTTGTGCTCCACTTCAACTGGAAGATGACAGGCCTTTCCATAGACTAAGCGAAAAGGACTCATCCCAATGGGTGTCTTGTACGCTGTTCTGTATGCCCAAAGTGCATCTTGCAGCCTGGTGCTCCAGTCTCTTCTATGAGATTTGACTATCTTCTGCAATATGCACTTTATCTCTCTGTTAGACACCTCGGCTTGCCTATTAGTCTGAGGATGATAGGCAGTTGCTACTTTATAAATGATCTCATGCTTCTTCAGTAATCATGTTAGTCTCCTATTACAAAAATGGGTGCCTTGATCGCTCACGATTGCTCGTGGTAATCCAAAGCGACAAATAATGTGGTTTCTAACAAAGGAAACAACAGTGTTAGCATCATCAGTACGGGTAGGAATTGCTTCCACCCATTTAGAGACATAATCTACAGCTAACAGTATATAAAGGTAGCCATTAGAATTTGGAAATGGACCCATGAAGTCAATGCCCCAAACATCAAAAATTTCACAGAAAAGCATAATTTGCTGAGGCATTTCATCCCTCTGGGATATATTACCAAACCTTTGGCATGGGGGACAAGATTTACAAAATTCAGCAGCGCCTTTAAAAAGAGTGGGCCACCAGAATCCACAGTCTAAGATTTTTCTAGCTGTTCTTTGAGGGCCAAAATGTCCTCCACTCTCAGATGAGTGACATGCCTCTAAAATGGACTGGAATTCTGATTGAGGCACACACCTTCTAATTACCTGGTCAGCGCCACATCTCCATAAATATGGGTCATCCCATATATAATATTTAAACTCGATTTTCAGCTTGTCTCTCTGGTGCTTAGTAAAATTCGGAGGAAAAGTGCGGCTAACTAGATAATTAGCGACAGGTGCATACCAAGGGATTACTTCAGATACTGCTTGTAGGTTATCAAATGGAAAATTATCAGCTATAGGAGTGGAGTCATCTTTAATGTGCTCAAGGCGACTCAAGTGCTTTGCCACTAGATTCTGGTTACCACTTCAATCCCTTATTTCTAAATCAAATTCTTGTAGTAGCAGTATCTAACGTATAAGCCTTGGTTTGGATTCCTTTTTAGCTAATAAATACTTTAGAGCTGCATGGTCGGAATACACTACTACCTTAGCACCAAGTAAATAGGCTCGGAATTTATCCAGAGCAAAAATAATAGCAAAAAGCTCTTTTTTAGTAGTAGTGTAGTTAGACTGAGCAGTGTCTAAAGTCTTAGATGCATAAGAAATGACAAAAGGATCCTTACCTTCACGTTGAGCCACCGCTGCTCCTACTGCATGGTTGGAAGCATCGCACATGATTTCGAATGGCTGGATCCAGTCAGGTCCTCTCACAATTGGAGCTTGAGTCAGGGCAGTCTTCAGCTTATCAAACGCTTGTTTGCAATCCTTACTGAACTAGAACTCGATATCTTTCTACAGTAACCTGGATAGGGGAAGTGCTACCTTACTAAAGTCCTTAATGAATCTCCTGTAAAAACCTGCATGTCCAAGGAACAAGCAGACTTCCCTCACGGAGGAGGGGTAAGGTAAACTAGAAATAACATCCACCTTTGCTGGATCTACAAAGATGCCAGTATTAGACACAACATGTCCTAGTATAATTCCTTGTCTTACCATAAAATGACATTTTTCAAAATTCAATACAAAGTTTGTACTGACACATCTGTCTAGTACTCTAGATAAATTATCCAAGCAAAGGCTAAAAGAATCACCATAAACGCTAAAATCATCCATAAAAACTTCCATACAGTCCTCAAGAAGGTCAGAGAAAAGACTCATCATGCACCTTTAGAAAGTAGCTGGTGCATTGCACAAGCCAAAGGGCATTTTCTTGTAAGCATAAGTCCTAAAATGACATGTAAAGATAGTCTTTTCCTGATCTTCAGGAGCTATATGAATCTGGAAATAGCCTGTGTAACCATCTAAAAAAGCAATAATGTGATTTACCTGACAGGCGATCCAACATTTGATCAATGAATGGAAGAGGGTAGTGATCCTTACGAGTGGCTTGGTTGAGACGCCTATAATCAATGCATACCCTCCAGGCGTTCTGTACTCTGGTTGCTATGAGCTTTCCATGCTCATTCTTCACTGTAGTGACTCCAGACTTCTTGGTCACCACTTGTATTGGGCTCACCCATTCGCTGTCTGAAATGGGATAGATGATATCTGCCTCTAATAGTCTGGTCACTTCCTTCTTGACAACCTCTAAGATAGTGGGATTCAGTCTTCTTTGGGGTTGACGAACGGGTCTTGCTCCTTCTTCTAAAAATATTTTGTGCTCACAAACTTGAGGGTCGATGCTTACTGTGTCTGCCAAACTCCACCCAATTGCTTTCTTGTGCCTCCTCAGCATACTAAGTAACTGTTCTTCCTGTTCAGAAGTGAGGTCCCATGCAATGATAACTGGAAACCTCTGCTTGTCCTTGAGGTAAGCATATTTGAGGTGTGGAGGGAGGGGTTTCAATTCTAACTTCTGTTCATGGTCAGGCTCTGGATTGTCTGGAGCTGGTGGCAGTGGTAGAGTACTTTCATTGTCCTCAGAATTCCCCACACTCGGACCTTGTCCTATGTACTTTTTTTCAAACTCTTCCTGGTAAACTTCAGCTATAGTCTCATCTATGATGTCACATTGGAAGATAGAATGATCTTCTGGAGGATGCTTCATGACTCCATTCAGATTGAAGCTTACTACTCGGCCGTCTATTTCAAAAGAGTATGTTCCTGCAAAAGCATCTAATTTGAACTTCGAGGTCTTCAAGAAAGGTCTTCTGAGTAGGATTGATGATGGTTTCTCCGAGTCATTTTGGGGCATCTCCAGGATGTAAAAATTAATGGGGAAAGTGAGACCTTTAATACCCACTAATACATCTTCAGCAACTCCAGTCACTGTAATAATACTTTTATCTGCTAACACAAAACAAGCTGCCGACCTTTTTAAGGGAGGGAGCCTCAAAACATCATATACAGATAAAGGCATTATACTAACACATGCTCCTAAATCACACATGCAGTCAGAAAATATCACACCTCCAATGGTACAGTTAACCATGCAAGGACCTGGGTCACTACATTTTTCAGGTATATTTCCCATTAAAGCAGATGTAGAACTACCTAAAGGAATAATTTCTAATTTATTAATTTTGTCTTTATGTATGCATAAATCCTTTAGAAACTTTGCGTATTTAGGTATCTATTGAATAACATCAAAAAGGGGAACAGTTACCTCAATCTTTTTGAATATTTCTACCATTTTGGGATCAGGTTCTAACTGCTTTCTGGGCTTCCTTGAAAGTTGCAGAAATGGAATATGATTGGCGTTTTCTACAGTGTCTGCACCCTTTGGTGCTTCTTCCTGTGATCTAGCATCTTCTTCCTCAGCCATGTCATGTATACCCTTTTCTTTCTCAACATCTTCTATTTCCACTACCTCTTTAGTTGTGGCGTGTTCAGGTAGGTTTGGCTCTTCCTGATTGCTCTCTTGCAATGTGGTTCCAGACCTTAGGGTGATGGTATTAATGCCACCCTTTGGATTGGGAATGGTTGAGAGGGGAGTCCACCAGAGCTTGAGGACTGGTTGTTGGAGTTGTTCATTGATCCAATCTGTGAGACAAGGGCTTGCAAAGTAGAAGTCAGACCATTCAGAGTGGCAGTAAAGTTGTTTTCCATGGCTTGTTGTCTCCGATCAATAGATTATAGTAACTCATCATTAGGAGATGAAGAGGGATATGTGATCTGAGAGGTCTGCTGAGATGCTTGAGGCTGTCTTAGATGAGGTGCTCTGTAGGCCTAATTCTGATTCTACTGCCTGAAGTTGTTATTGTTATTCCACCTCTGATTTCCATTATTATCTCTGCCTCCTCTGTTATGATTATCCCTCCAACCCTGGTTAGAATTATCTCTCCAGCCTTGGTTAGAGTTATCCTGCCATCCATGGTTATAGCTGCCACCTTGATTGTATCCTTGATTGGGGCGGTCACAGAAGTTATGAGTGGCTGCTACAGTGTGGTCTTTCGATTGAAGTTGAGGACACTCATCAGTGTAATGACTGTAATCTGCACAGATTCCACATACTCTATGTGGAACCAACTGCTGGCTGTGCTGTGGTGGAGAAGGCTGAACTTGCTGAGGCTATTGTTGACTTAGCTGCATCTGCTTTAGCAAGTTAGTCATTTCATATAAGCTCTGAGTTATAGCAGCAGTCTCTTTGCTAGAGGATACCTCTGGAACAGCTCTTGACTGACTTTGATTCTGCTTGTGATTCCTGGTAGATTCGCTAAGTCGCTGATCAATTGCCATGCTTCTTCCGTAGTCTTGTACTTTTTCATAGACCCATTGCTAGCATCTTCCAATGTGGTCCTATCTTGAGATTTCATGCCCTGTGTAAAGTAGCCGAGCAACACTATTTTGTCAATCATATGGTGTGGACGTGCTTCTAGAAGATTATTGAAGCGTTCCAAGTATTCATAGAGAGTTTTAGATTCATCCTGAACGATCATGGACATGTCTTTCCTCAGTTTATCGGCAACTTCAGCTGGAAAGAATTTCTCCAGAAATTTTCTTCTAAGCGTATCACAGTTGGAAACAGTTGTTTCGGGTTGAGTGTAGTACCACTCTCTTGCCTTTCCCTCAAGAGAAAATGGAAAAGCTTTTAACAGAATGGAGATTTCATCAGTGCCATCACGCTTAACAGTAGAATAGGCAGTCTGAAAATTCCAAAGGTGCTTGATAGGCTCTTGAGCAGGTAAGCCATGAAACTTGGGCATCAAGTTGAGTATCGAAGACTTTATTTCGAAATCCATAGCCACTGCTGGGTGGTGTGGTTGTAATGGTTGGAGTATAAAATCAGGGGCTCCTTCCTCCTGGATAGTGACTCTCCTGGGTGCTGTCATGTCACCTGCACGTCAATCAACTGGATCAGTAGAGAGGGAGCTTGCTTCTTTCTTAAATGACGTTTCAGGTTCGTCCTCAGAGAGGAATCGCCGACGCCGAGCTTGCCTTATACGTGAAAGAGTTCTTTCAATCTCAGGGTCAAATACTGGCAAGCTTGGATCAAGAAGTGAACGCGTCATTTAACGAAAGAAACGTACAGCTCATAGTGACAAAATAAAAAGAAAAAATTGCAATTAAATAAATGCCAATCAATAAATTAGCACACTGTTGCAACTCCCCGGCAACGGCGCCAAAAATTGACGTGGCGGAAATTGGCGAGTTAAGAATTTATTAATAGAAATACATTGCAAGTACAGTCCTTAACCAGCCGAGAATCCGCTTATCAATTTAAAAGGGGTTGTCACAATATTGAAATTAAAATACTGGGAGTATGAATTCCAGGTCGTCTCCCAATGAGTTGCAGAGAAATGTGCTATTTTATCAATCAGATGTTTTCAAAAATGGTTGAGTTGATAACAGGAAATTAAATTAGAGAATTTAATTAATCTTAAATAAAAGCCTTGACTGGGAGTAGATTAGTTGGAAGCCCTATTCTTGTTGAAGTACTCTCAAGATTAATTAATAATTGGAAGTTGCTCTACTTAGTTATCCCTTACTAGGTAAAGGAAAGTCAAACAAGTTGGAAAGCTGTTTCTAGTCACATGTCCTAGTCCTCTCTCTTGGGAAGGACTAGTGTCAATGATTAGAGGGTGATCCAACAAATAACCCAATTATAATCTCTCTCTTGAGTGGTTCAACTCAAGGGTTCCTTTCAATCATCTCCCAATCAAGTTATGGAACTACTCACTCATCATAATTATAAACTTCACAGAATTAATGGGGAAAATAAAAGAAGACATGATGAATAATAATGAAAGGGATTAATTGAAAATAAAAATAGTCTATATTAATAACTCATGCAAATAATCCAATGTCAACTCTAGGGGAATTAAGAATATAGAAGAATAAATGAAAAGTAAATAACAGAATATAATGACTAGTACCGGAGGTAGACTCTTCTCAAAAGCTAAAGCCAAAATCTTCAAAATCCTAACTATGAGTGTTCAAGTGAGTAAAACCTAGAGGAGGAGCAATTTCAGATCTAGAAACTAAAAATTATGCTAAATGAATGTTGTCCTCTGTCTCTGCATATTCTCTGGCTCTAATCTGTGTTTCTGGGCCGAAAACTGGGTTGAAATCCAGCCCAAAAACTCTGCCAGCGACTTCTGAAATTCTGCAGATCGCGCACGTCACGTGGCCGCGTCATCCACGCGTTCACGTCACTCGGCGTTTCTCGTACCACGCGTGTGCGTCGTCCACGCATTCGCGTCGTTCATGCAGCTTCCAATCCGCGCGGTTGTGTCAGGCACGCGAGCGCGTCACTGTTATTTCTTTTATCTTGCGCGGTCGCGTCAGCCATGCGACCGCATGACTTCTCGCTGGTTATCTCCTCAATTATTTGTGTTCCTTCCATTTTGCATGCTTCCTTTCCAATCTCCACTTCATTCTTGCCCTATAAAGCCTGAAACACTTAACATACAGATCACGACATCGAATGGAATAAAGAAGAATTAAAATACCTAATTAAAAGTCTCTAGGAAGTAAGTTTTCAATCATGTAATAATTTTTGGAAGGAAATATAAATGCATGCTAATTATATGAATAAGTGGGTAAAGATCATGATAAAACCACACAATTAAACACACTGTAAACCATAAAATAGTGGTTTATCAATAATTCAATTGGTTCGATTCTAATTTCACCTTAAACCCAAACCAACTCGATCTATACTCAACCCTAGGTGAGACTCCCTCACCTCAAAATAAGATAACTTAAGTCATCTATATAAGGAGAGTCGTTTTTTCAAATATAATCAACTCTACCTTACATACTTATTCCCTATCTCTCTAGAGTGTCGGAATATTTTTACAAATACCAACTACATTCTAAGGACCATCCACATCATTCTGCCGCACCAACTGATAACTGATACATCATTCATCGAACAAGTGATTTCCTAATGTTTTTTATTTTTAATATTTGTGATTTTTTTATTCTTAATGTTTGCGATTTTTTTAAATATTATTAATATTTAGTTGTATTTAATTTTATTTTTAATATTTTTTATTTGGATCAAATTAAATTTAAATGTTAAATTTATGTAAAATATTAGAGACAAAATTAGAAATTTTTATGATAATTTTGATAAAAATTAAAGACGTTAGGAGAAAACTGAATAAATCAAAACATTAAAAATAAAGTTTAATAGAATTAAACCAATATTTTTGAAAAAAAATAATAGATGTTAAAGACAAAAAAAAGTACTTCATTCATAATAATAATAATAATAATAATAATAATAATAATTATAATAATAATATAATATACTGATTGTGGTTATACTAACCGAAAAATATAACCTACAAATTGAATTTGAGCTGAAAAAGTAAGTGACAGTTTAACCCCAAATTCAGTTGAATAAATTTTGGGTCTGATGAATTATCCCATAACAATACATGTTTTTGTAAGTTTTTTAATAATTACTAAATAGTTTTTATCTAATTTTAATTACAAATTAATCCGTTATATATTATTTAATTATAAAATCTATTTTTTATTTTATAATCATTATTTTATCATTCATCTATCATATTTATTAATAATAAAAACTAAAACAATAACAAATTAGATCTTCTATTAATCGTAATAAATATTTTGTAATTTTAATCGATCATAATTTTATCATGATCCGTTACATACGTATTAGATTAGAAAAATCGTGTTTGTTAGAAATTCAATCGATTGGAATTGATACACAATCAATTGAATTTTGCAAGACATATAGGGTTTTTCTTATTCAATCGATTGGTCATATTACCCAATCGATTGAAATCATCAAAGCAACATGGGTTTAGTCAATTCAATTGATTAGTTTTGTTACCCATTTGATTGACTTACGTTATTAGAATGATATATGAAAGTTTAATCGATTGAAGTTTGTACGTGACTAGGGGTGGCAAATGGGCCTAAACCCGCCGGGCCGGCCCACGTAACCCGCCAAAAAAGGCGGGCTGAGCTGAAAAATTGGGACCGCCAAATAGCAAAAGCCCGCTTAACCCGCACCGCTTAAACCGCGGGCTTTGGCGGGCCGGGACGGACTTTCCCGCCGGGCTTAGTATTTTTTAGCAAGGGGTATTTTTACAATTTTTTTACCAAAATCTAACTTCTCCCAACCCAACTTACAAGAGAATGAAAATGAAAATTGAGTGTTTTGGATTATGTTTATTTTGTTTTAGAGACAATATTTATAATTATGTTTTGGATTATGTTTATTTTGCTTTGGGAACAATATTTATAATTATGTTTTGGATGAAAACTTAGTTTATAATTATGTTAAATCGTGTTTGTTAGAAATTCAATCGATTGGAATTGATACACAATCGATTGAATTTTGCAAGGCACATGGGGTTTTTCTTATTCAATCGATTGGTCATATTACCCAATCGATTGAAATCATCAAAGCAATCTGGGTTTAGTTAATTCATTCGATTGGTTCTATTACCCAATCGATTGACTTACGCTATTAGAATGATATATGAAAGTTTAATCGATTGGTATGATAATACAATCGATTGAAGTTTGTAGACAACTAATGGTATTTTTCAATTCAATCGATTTAAATGTGACGTGAATAATGTTTTTTCCTACATTCAATCAATTGGTATGATAATAATAATAATAACAACTCTCTAGCTTTGATGGCACTAATTGGTATTTTCTGATTTTATTGTTGATGTTACTCAATCGATTGAAGGTTTCAAAGCAATATGAGGTCTCACAATTCAATCGATTGGTTGTGTTACCCGATCGATTTAAGCCTTCAAAGCAATATGAATTTTCACAATTCAATCGATTGGTTGTGTTATCCAATCGATTGAATTGTGCACTACGTTATATGTTATGCCGTTCTCAATTTTTCTACTCGTGGTTATAAATTATTATTTTATTATCCATCTATCTTATCTTTAAAATTGTATCTTCAATTTGTAAGCTTTTATTTTGATTTAAATACTCTAATCTTATCTTTTCTTTAATATTAAGGTTAAAAATTGGTGAATGCAAAACTTTTACCCTCAACTCTAGTTCTTTTTGCATTTTTAGTTGTGGCCATTTTGGGTATTGGTTCGGTGGGTTTTGTAGGAATTTGGATGAGAATTAATAATATGTATGTAGTTTGGAGTGAATGTGGATGAAATTGGAGAAGAAGAAGAGAGAAGTTTTCTAAATTTAGAAGAGAAGAGAGGTTATGCAGAAATGGAATTGTAAAATTTAAAAAGGAGAAGGAGGCTGAACATGGATGGTTATCAGGTTTAATATATAGTGCATATCAAAATTTAATCAATTGTATTATCATACCAATCAATTGAATGTAGGAAAAAACCTTAATCACGTCACATTTAAATCGATTGAATGCTCATACAAATGGATTGAATTAGAAAATACCATTAGCCGCGTACAAACTTCAATCGATTGTATTATCATATCAATTAATTAAACTTTCATATATCATTGCGTAAGTCAATCGATTAGTAACAGAATCAATCAAGTGAATTAACTAAACCTAGATTGCTTTGATGATTTCAATCGATTGGGTAATATGACTAATCGATTGAATAAGAAAAATCCCACACATCTTGCAAAATTCGATCGATTGTGTATCAATTCTAATTGATTGAATTGTTAACAAATACGATTTTTTCAATCTAATACGTATGTAATGGATCAATGATAAAATTATGATCGATTAAGACGTTAAATAATATATAAGAGATTAATTTATAATTAAAATTAGGTAAAAATTATTTAACCGTTATTAAAAAATTTAAAAAAGTATATTTTATTATAGGACATTTAATAATCCATACGGACTATCAGCGAGCCATAAGTGCATAGTGCCTTGCGAGTTCCGACCTTAAACTTCTCGGATTAAATTAAATTACAATTACAATAACAGAAGCAAACAAAACTTGGAAGAGAGAAAGGGTTACATTACGTTCATACCATTTCGTTTGAATAACAGATTTTATTGAATTCGGATTTCGGAAGACAGCTCATTAATTCATGTTCACCTCATCGAATTCTGATCCTTCGTCGCCGTTGGTAACACATTCTGATCCTAATTCCGTTTCCGCAACACACCCTTTACTCCCAGCTTCAATTTTTAATCGTTTTATGGTTCGATTTCTCAATCCCCATATTCTCCGGTTCATATAATTTCGCTGATTTTGAGTGCCGCATCTAATTTCTGGTCAATTATTATTGGGTTCCGTGTTTTCTAAGTCAAAATTTGCATCTTTATATATATTTTTTAATTTTTAAACTGGTGATCTTTATATGTAGGTACATTGAAGTGAAATTTTGTTGCTGGGAAGAGTGAGAATTTGCTGTGTTTAAGTCAGAGTTCCTGTGAGTTTTGAGTGATAGGTTTACCCTGGTACTTTCTTGTCTCAATCACATTACACTAAGAATTCAAGTACCTGTGTAAAATATGATGCATTTTATTGGTATAGACACTCATAATGGGTTGGAACAATTACAGCTTTTAGCTGCATTACAAACTTGTATCAATCAGATATTTGGAAGTAACAATGACTGGCCATTAACTAGAATGAGAAGAGTTATCAGCCTATGTTTAATGATTGGAAGATTGATCAATCCCTTTTTCATTTCTTCATAATTAGGTTGCTTTTATATTAATGTGATATGTTTGCATGTTCACACCTCTATATCACTTAAACGACTGATCCATTTTAACTGAGGTCAATCAAACACATGATTTAGAGAACTCAAATGAATTGAAATGCTGAATTATCAAATTTAAGTGTCAAACAGAGTAGTTTGGGGTTCTGGAACTGATGCATAAAACAGGAAACTTGTAGAATTAGCAGGGCTTGCATGTAAGGTAAATTTCAGGTGCATAGATTCATGTTCTGTATGAATAATTACCAAAGTAATAATGGGTTGAACTGTGAAAACATTGCATATAATGATTTGTTTCAAGCAATATCAATGTAACTTTTTTGTCTCTTATAACAGAAATCACATTGAACACTCCATTTTATACCTTGGTTAATCCTGGTTGTTGACCGCTGCAAATGCTGGCAAGTGGCCCCCCATCTCGTATGGGTTCATCTGTTTCTCCGTCTCAAGGAATATTTCCACCTTCGAATATTGGAAATAGTGAATTCCTTAATGTTGGGGCCTCTTCTTCTTTTCCCCCGCCTGAATTAGATATGAACAAAAATGATGAAACAGATTTACTCTCAGTATCATGGAATCAGAACAGTGGTTGTATTGCTGCTGGGACAAGTAATGGTTTTCGTATCTATAATTGTGAACCTTTCAAGGAAACTTTCAGGCGTGATTTAAAGAGTGGTGGTTTCAAAATTGTGGAGATGCTGTTCCGGTGCAATATTCTGGGACTTGTTGGTTCTGTAGGTAATACCCATTACCCACCCAATAAAGTTTTGATTTGGGATGATCATCAGAGCAGATGCATTGGTGAATTTACATTCAGATCTGAAGTTCGCGGAGTGAAGTTAAGACGTGATCGGATTGTAGTTGTCCTTGAGCACAAGATATATATTTATAACCTTATGGATCTGAAGCTTCTTCACCAGATTGAGACTCTGGCAAATCCTAGGGGGTTGTGCTGTCTTTCTCACCATTCAAATACATTTGTTTTGGCTTGTCCAGGTCTTTGCAAAGGACAGGTTCGGGTTGAACATTTTGGACTAAATGTTACCAAATTAATCAATGCTCATGATTCTCAAATTGCTTGCTTCACTCTGTCAATGGATGGACTACTCCTTGCAACTGCTAGTGTAAAGGGCACTTTGATTAGAATCTTCAATACAATGGACGGGTCGCGATTACAAGAAGTAGGTTATTATACAATATTATAGCATAGGATAGAGATATTTCTTCAATAGGATTTGGTTTGATCTTTCATATTGATGTTCTGTCATTTGCTTTCTCTTTCTTGTAGGTGAGAAGAGGGGCGGATAGAGCTGAAATAAACAGTATGGCTCTGTCACCAAATGTGCAGTGGTTGGCAGCATCAAGTGACAAAGGAACTGTTCATTTATTCAACTTGAGAGTGAGAGTGTTTGGGGAGGATACTCGGCCAAACTCTCCCAGAGGGCCTGCTCTGGTCCATCAGAATTCTTCAACTTCTTTAGATCCCTTGGTTTCTCCAAATACCGGTGCCAATCCGAATTCATCATTATCTTTCATGAGAGGTACAATATATTTTCATAACTATAGGGATCATCACTTGGAATCATGGTAATTCATACTTTGGAGATTCAGTAATTTTGTCTTTGTCCAGTTTATCTATTAAAATCTATCCTGGGAGCTAGATTTTGTGTCTGCATGCACACGTGTGTGTTTAATGCTAATGTATCAATCATCTTATCAATCTTGATGGAATGTGTGCAGAGCATTATGTATATAATGTGATGAAATTGTGTTGTATGTTTATCTTTCTAGTGGGACAAAACTCTGGTTTGTGCTTATTGGTCTTCCTTAACATTGTAGGAGTTTTACCAAAATACTTTAGCTCAGAATGGTCATTTGCTCAGTTCCACTTGTCTGAACGCACAAAATTCATTGTGGCATTCGGATCGCAGTCTCAGAACAGTGTCCTAATTGTTGGCATGGATGGGAGGTACTTTTCTTACTCTTTTTGTATATTTGTTAACTTGGTTCTCATTTTTGTTCCTCACAGCCTCTTCTCTCTTTTTCCTGTGGCTTCAGTTTCTATAGGTGCAGTTTTGATCCGGTGCGTGGGGGTGCAATGTTGCAGAAGGAATATGTTAGTTTTCTAAAGTTTCAAAGTAGATCAACTATTTAGAGTTGTTCCACATCCTCACCAACCATTAAACTCTTCTCAGCCATGTAAATATGATGCATCCCCAAGATCAGGCATATGTGTAAATATGATCCCCCAACATTGAAGGCTTGGAGATACATTGCTGTCTATTACTGTATAAATCTTGTATATAGTAGAGACTAGAGGAAAATAAAATGAAATGAAATTGTAAAAGAACAATGCCCATGGCAAATAATTCACTTGTTGAATCTGCCATAACACCATTTCCGGCAAAATTTTTGAGTATCAGATCATGTTACAAATATTTGGCAAGTTTGCATAACATAAGTTCAAATCTCAATGCCCTTGATGTATTAAAATGTCTTGCTACATTTGCTTTTACGCTTATGTGTATTAATCAACTCGGTTGATTCCTGATTACAACACTTAGGTTAATTATCACTTATGCTTGTGCTTCATCTTTCACTGAACTTGCTCTCTCTTAACCATTAGAGGAGGTATGATTGTAAAATAATAATGCAAATTTGACTGGAAATATGGATATTCAGGAATGTAGGTTTTATTAATGAAAGAAGCCATTCACAGTAATCTTTTTACAAAGTTTTTGTCAACGTGATGACTAACCTGAACAAAGAGAGCACCACAAAATTAACTTGAAATAATATAAAGGAAAGTTGTGTCATAGAAAATTTGGCTTCTTGACGAGATGGAGAAGTAATTTTAGTGAACATTCCTTGATCAAGGTTGGCAGGTTGGAAAAAATTATTTGACCATATGAAGTGTGCAAAATTTACCATTGATTGACAAAGGTAACCTTCACATAGTAAATAGTACAATTTGACGATGTTCATTTGTATACATTTGTTATTCTTTGGGTAAACTAAGACACAGGTACACAGCACATAATTTCTCTATTCTGTTCCGTTCTTGTACAATAATATTCTGTTGGACGTTGGGGTGCTACTGTAGCACATATTATTCAACCGTAAAGAAGAATTATCAGAAGGGTCACAGCTTAGATCTTGTAAGTTTGTCATCAAAAACAATCATCACCTTCCCAATGACTTTCCTATCTTTGATAGCAGAAAACGCAAGGTTGGCCTGCAATGATCAGAAGTTCATGTTAGCACAGATGATATGCAAGTGGTGCAAATTTATAACTATCTACAGTTTTTCATAAAAGTATTTATGCATTCACACTATAGAAGCTGTATTGATTATTGAATTAGATAGGAAAAGAAAGTGATATTCAAATCTGTAGAAGAGCTGTAAAACGAATTCCTGACCTCTGACAAGCGGTAAGAATGAGAAATGTGGATGGAAATCAAGCCTCTTGCCAACCAAGACAATAAGTCTTTTAGAGAATCTTCAAGAACAGCTGGGCGATGTATCTTGTAGCTACCCCAATAAAGACCATGAACTGTCCAATTCTGGCAAAATGGTTTTAAATCAATGAAATATCAGTAATGAGGGATATAAACAAGTGACTTTTGAAGTTCGAAGGTTTTACGAATAAAGCATAATTAGATTAATCAAGACTTAACTCATGATAGAGTATACCTTAACAAGAGCTATGTTAGCAGGGATGACAGGAATTTCGCCGCTCGCAAACCCAATTATGAGAATCTGAGCTCCCCATTTCAGAAGTTTCATACTTTCTTTCGTAAGCTTGCCTCCAACCGGGTCATAGAGGACATCAACACCTTTAAGCCTTCTAGCCTTAAGGAACTCTTTCACACTCTCGATAACATTTTCACTGACCAAGTCCACCACATGATCAACACCAAGAGTCTTCAAAATCTGCACCTTTTCAGCTCCCCTGAAACCGAGTTATGCAAAACAATAAACATTCAACTCCAACGAATACCTAGTAAATGGAAATATCAATCAAATGCAGAACAATTATATCAGTCATATTCAACCTTGCATTGAAACAAATTAGTACTACCTAGCAACAGCAATGACAATGGCACCACACGCTTTTCCAATTTGAACAGCTGCAAGCCCTACACCTCCTGCTGCACCCAAAACCACCAACACCTACAATTTCATCAACTTTTCAACCACTCCAAAGAGATATAAACATAACCAACATGTGAAATAAATAAACAAACAAATAAATAAAGTAAAAATTAACTACGTATGACATACCTGACCAGAGGTTAAATTAGCTCTATGGACAAGTGCTACATGAGAAGTGCCAAATGCCACAGCAAGTGCTCCAGCAGCAACAAGATCACAACCTTCTGGCACACGAAACCTTCAACCCAAAAAATGGGTTAAAAACAAAGTTAATAACTTTACACGCCACAATGAACAATTTGTCAATTTCTCAAATTTACCATCAATTTTTGTTTTGAAAAGAAAAAAAGTAAATGAATTAGGAGGGGAATCTCACAACTCGTTCTCGTCAACAACAATGAACTCAGCGAATGAACCAAGAGCAGCAAAGGAACAAACAGGGTCCCCAACACGAAAGTTCGAAACTTTGGGGCCAACGGCGTCAACGATTCCCGAGTAATCGGATCCAGGTATGAATGGCAAAGTCGCCTTCTCCTGATACTTACCTTGGATCTGCAAGTAATTTGCAAAATTCAAGCTCGTAGCCTTGATTCTGACTCTTACAGAAGTGGGAGACTTCAACTGAGGAACTGGATGGTTCTTGGACACAATTATTGGGCTGTTATCGTCTTCCAAAGATAACGATGGATCACCAAGTTTTCTGCACAAAAGAGCTTCCATTTTCCACTATATGTCTCTGGATTATGTAATTCGTAATCTAAATTTCGAAGATAGAATAGACCTTTTTGTCACTTCATTTTAGATGAGCAATCATGCGGCAGACGGATATTTTTTTATTTAAATTAATTAAGTATATTATTTATCGAAATAAGTAAAAGACAGTGTTAAGAGTATCAGTGCTATGATATAAGGATAAATACGGTCGGATTGGTTTAGGTTTTAGAATTCAATTTTATAATTAGTTTGATTTAGTTTGAATTTATATTTTTTTATATGTATTTAAATTAAACCAAATCGATTAAGAATGGATTAATTCGTTCGAATAATTGAGTATTTAATAAAATAAAAATTTATAAAAAAATAAAATTTTTATCTTAAAAATTTTTAAATACAATAAATATGTAAAATCAATAGAAATAATTTAAAAATGTTAAACATTAAATATATTAAAATCTAAATACATTAAATACTGTAGAAGTGATTGCACTTGAAGAAGAAGTGCTTCCAACAACAATATTATTTAAAGGTAAAGTGAAGTTTGAGAAAGCTTTGCTAGGGTTTACTCCATAGAGTGAGGAAACTGCTGCTAGTGCTAGGGTTATTGGGTGAGAAACTTAAAATCATTAAAAGGTATATATGTTTTTAAAATCGGATTTCGTACTTCTAGAACCGTTACTCGAACTAATTACTAGAGAAAGGCATTAGTTTGGTTTGGGTCGGACCTGATTACCCGTTGGTTCCAGAACCAATTTAATTGGTTCGGTTCAAGTTCAAACAGGTAATCAGGTACCTGCTACCCATGCTCACCCCTACGATGACCCAAATTTAATTAAACTTATATCCCGGTGATTAAGTAATAAGTACTTGAAACATGTCACGATAAGAGTTGAATATATCTCAAGTGCATCCGGATATGACACGTAATTAAAAATTGGATATTCATTATACAAAATATGATCGTATTTTAAACAAGATTACAGTATCCGAGATGTGTTCGAAAACATAAACAAGGTTATACTAATTCGAGATATAGTCAGAGACACAAAATAGGATCACAATATCCAAAATACATGTCTAATTAACTAAGTGTCTCTACATCCTAGATGATTATATCCGAAAAAAAATATCTATATAAGGACTTTTCTAATTCCATCATTAATCACATTATATCTATCTCTCCACTTTTAATCTTTATACTTCTTTTTTACATACACATGGATAATAATGAGTTCTTTTTTATAATAAATTTATCCCAATGGAACAATAAGTAATGGTAAGGAAGGTGTGATATTTGAGGGTAATTCAACTGTGAGGTTGCGAACAAGCCATGTTGATTATTTAGACTTGTAGAAGAATGTCATACTGAGCAACATGTGGATAATAGGTTCTAAGGAGGTTGGAAGAGTTGCATATAGATTTTTATTAGTACAGTTGAGTGGAGGGTTTACTAACAAGATATTTTGGTTGGAAGCTGATTAGTATATAAGAGTAATGTTTGACGTACATGCTAGGCTAATGACACAACATGTGATGAAATAGTACGTTATGGCTCATGACAATGGTGGTAGTTGTGGGCTGTCATCTTCTAATCCACTCTAAAATTATCATATCAGATCTAATATTTGTATTTTTTAGGATCAGATCCGATCCACTCCCCACACAAATAGATCGGACATTGAATATATCCGGTTAAAATTAGAAAATATACCTAAAAATTTAAAAAACTAAAAAAAGTTCGAAACTTTTTTTTCACAAAGTACAAACCAGAACCAGAATTCAATCCACAGTAGAGAGAACTAGAAATTTCATACTTAATAATAGCACCAAATTTCACATAACAACAATCATACAAATCCAAAATTTTCTAACAATAGTACTAAAGAAACTTAATACCTAATAGTATCTAAAGTTACCTAGTAGTATTTAAATTTAAAATAAAAAATTAACCCAGATGCAAAAGGAAAGCCAAAAGCCAGAAGTTAAACGACAAAGAGGCGAGGAAAAACACTTGAACAGAGGCTAACGCCAGAAGTAGAACGACAAGGAAGTAAGGAGTGACGAGTGGCGAGCGGCGAGGCTAAGCAATGAAGGGCAAGGGATGAGCAACAAGCGGCGAGGCCCAACGACAAGGGGTAATGTTGAGTGATGAGTAGAGGATTGAAGGTGAGGGCGATTCACTAAGGGAGAGAGGATTGTATGATGCCGGCAGCACAAAAGAGTGATGTGACTGAGGGCCGAAAGAAAAGAGGACGTGGGGTGAGTGGGTGTGAGTGAGAGAGAAGCGCCGAAAGTGAAGGAAAGTAATTAGGATTCGTTTGATTTGAGAAAATAACACATATGTATAATATATTTTATTTATTTAATTATTAATGTGCAGATTTGTTGATCTTTTCTGCGGGTATCTACCTGAATCTGCAATCCGATCCTATCAGTTTCGGATCGGATCTTTATCTGCAACATTTGGTTCAGATCCGGATAAACACTGCGGATCTGCAAATCGACTCTGATTCATATGCACCCATATTTGCATCTGCTCCAGAGGCAATGTGTGAGACTCTGTTCCTCAGCCAAATCATTTTCAAACCAAAATCCTACTTCCTATCCTCTGGCTGTGAAGGTAGCCAGTCGTCGAGCAAATTCTTAATCCACTGCCATGTGGGGTGCCCATAGAACTACTGGAAGTCTAGAAGTCTCTGGTGCAACCCTTGATTGGTTCACCATCTGTGCACAGGCCAAGATGATAAACAAAATCCTTCAAAGTAATTGTTACCTTACCCCACGGAAGGTGAAAATTGTGGATCTTGGGCCTCCACTGTAACGACCCACATTTTTCAAAATATAAATATAAATAAGTTATAATTTATTTTACAAATTGGAGTTCCTTATTTTTAGAAAGTATTTCTATTCGCTCTGATACCATTAATTTACAAACAACAACTATCATTCAAGAAGATTTTAACATAAACTTAATCAAACTCAACTAATAATCAATCAAACCAATATTTACTTATCAAATTCACATTTAATTATTATAAAATTACCAAACCCTACCTCCACATTAAATTAAAATACTCGAAGTTCCGGAGAAGCTTTCTGACCGAGCTACCGAAGAAGAAAATGTCAAAAATTATGTGTGCCTCCTAGAACTCTAATTGGACGAACTCAAGGGGAAGGGGAGCTACGTCACTGTCAACTTCTACCGAACAAAAGTGATATCAACGTATAGAGGAGGAAGACACAAACACTTTTATTGGATTAAATTTTTTATTAGAGTTACAGATCACAAGGAATCAAAACCAAAATTTTTGGTGTGGGTCACGGTTTCTTCATGTAAGCATTCGGTCTCTCTCTCCGTATGAAAGGAAAAGAAGCCAATGAATTTTGATGATGATTATATGTGATTAGCGAAGTATTTCAGTTTTAGGAATATTAGGTGTAACACCCTACCGCACAAAACTTTACGCTTAAGCCGTAAAACAGAGGTGGTGTGGTATTACGGCCTTTAAAATAAAATATATACTTATAGTAGCAAAAAAAGTATAATAACTAGGAGCCTTGAAAAACAGGTGAAACAAAATTTGCAAAATGAAAAGCGCAACGCTCAAAAAACGAGATTACTTACGTGCTAAGAAACTCAAAGCTTATAAGTATAAATAAACAGAAAGTGGGATTAGAGAGTCAATGATGCAGAACGACTAGCTTCTAACTCAGCCTCTAAAGCCAAGGTTGGCCAAAGAGTATTACACACACACACACACACACACACACATATATATATACACAGAATCCCAAAACCCTAACTCTCGATAAACCTCTAAGAGGATCAAAATAAACAAGTCATTTGGAGAGAAAGCTAAGTATATATACATATGAACTATACAGCAAAAGGAACCCTCTTGACCTGCATCTGAAAAATAATAACACAGTATGGGGTGAGAACCAGAGGTTCTCAGCATGGTAAAGGTGCCACACACATAATATATAAGGTCCTGGGAATAACAGAAGCAATCCTAGAACACCGAGACTCAGGCAGTGCTAGCACAGGTGCAGTGGTCAACCTCTGTTTCAATGCTAGAAAACTTTCTTCACACTAAAGATTCCAGACGAAAGGTACATCTTTCCTAATCAGCTTGGTTAAAGGTAAGGCAAGCTGTAAAAATCCCTTAACAAATCTCTGATACTAACCTGCCAAACTAGAAAACTTCTAATATCTGTCACCGAAGTTGGTTGCTCCCAATTCATCACTACTTCAACCTTAGCAGGATCTACTGCTATTCCCTAATTGCTCACCACGTGGCCAAGAAACTTCACTTTAGTCTTCCAGAACTCGCACTTATATAGTTTAGCACACAACTTCCTATCTTTCAAGATTTGTAGCACAGTCTGTAAGTGATCCACATGCTCATCTTCTGTCTTAGAGTAAATAAGAATGTCATCGATGAATATGACAACAAACTTATCCAAAGACGGATGGAAAATTCTATTCATGTAATCCATGAATATTTCTGGAGCATTTGTCAACCCAAAAGACATTATTGTGTACTTATAATGTCCATAATGTATCCTAAAAGCAGCTTTGGGAATATCCTCATTTCTAACCCTTATATGGTGGTATCCGAATTGCAAATCAATCTTAGAAAACATGCCGGCTCCTTGTAACTGGTCTTTTAGGTCATCAATTCTTGGCAACAGATATTTATTCTTCACAGTAACCTTATTCAGCTGCCGATAATCGACACACAGGCGCATACTTCTGTCTTTCTTTTTTACCAGTAGCACTGGCGCTCCCCACGGGAAAACACTTGGTCAAATGAAGCGTTTATCAAATAGATCTTCCAGTTGAACCTTCAACTCGGCCATTTCTAGAGGTGACATCCTATAAGGAGCACTCGAGATCGAACCGGCTCCAGGCACCAACTCAATTGCAAATTCAACCTCTCGGTTAGGTGGAAATTCATCAATATCATCCGAAAACACCTCTGGGAACTCACAAACAACCGAAATCTGCTCCAAACTTTGATCATCACCCAAAACACTCGCAGTTAATAGCATGATACCCTGGCATTCAATCCCAGAATAATTTACTGTCATAGAGTTCAAATAGTAGCTATTCGCCACAACCGGCCCTTCTGTATCCTCTGGCATAAAGCACACTGATTTCTAAAAACAGTCGAGTATAAAATGGTTCTTAGATAACCAGTCCAACCCCAGAAAGAGATCAAGACAAGTCATCGGCAGACAAATCAGATCATGCACGAATTCACGTTGTTGTACTCAAAACGGAACTTGTGGACATCCTAACCTAGTCACCATAGATTCATGGGTAATATTATATGCCTTTAAATCATAATCCCAGACCACTATTTTCAATCCTAATTCATCAGCCTTCTCAAATGCAATGAATGAATGCATTGCTCTAGAATCAAACAGTGCACTTAAAACTTTACCGGCTATCTTACCACTACCTCTGATCAGTGTCTCTGACCCCTCAGCACCTGCTGCAAAAGTAGTATACACTCTCCCTGGCTGCTACACTCGACCAGTCTCATACTTTTTTCTTTTCTGGGTAGCCCTAAGCCAGGTTCCCGGGTTGTCCATAGAAGTAGCACACTCCCAAACCCAGTCTGCATGGAACTCCTGGATGATGCTTCTCGCACCTCGACAGTTCAAGTTCTGCTGTGGCTGCTTCCCAAATCTTCTTCCCTGATTAGCATTGTTATTCGGTCTCCTAAAACTGCCTTAACCATGATTAGGTTGCTGAATGAATCCCCACGCTTAAAGTTCCTTCCTTTTGGTGTAAAATTTCTCCCTAGAGTCCTCTGGAAGGGCATCCTCATGCTTCCTTTCTCTACTGCCGCCTTTCTCACACATTTCTCTGCCACCTTACTCTTGTTTACAAGTTTAGAGAACACCCTGATCTTCATTGGTGCAATGGAGTTCAGAAATTTACTCCGAAGGCCTTCCTCATACTTGATGCATTTCTATTCAGCAAAATCCTTTGGAGCACCTTGACAAATACGAGAAAACCGGCACAGTTCTTCAAACTTATTAGTATACTCAGTAACAGTCATCTGCCCTTGCTTAAATTACATCAATTCAAGTTCTTTGGTGTTTCTAACCAAATTAGGAAAATACTTCTTGAAGAACTCTGTTCGGAACAATTCCCAAAAAATTATAACCCCATCAGGCTATAGAATACGCCGCATCCCCTGCCACCAATACTGAGTCTCACCTTGTAGCTGATAAGTCCCAAATTCAATCCATTACTCCTCGGGATCCTGCTGAGCCTGCAGTGCCCACTCCATAGCTTGAACCCAATTGTCCGCCTCAGTGGGATTTGAGGTCCCCTTGAAGGTTGGAGGGTGAACCTTCAGAAATGTGGCAAGTGTCATTGGGCCTTCTTCGCCATTATTGTTCCCGTAATTACCATTGTTTATCTGGTTTTCCAACGCTTCAGCTGTTGTCTGCATAGCCGCAGCCATATTTCCCAAGACAGCCATGAAATCTACAGGGTCATTCCCTATCGTGCCAGGATTTGCATTACCTATTCTACCCCTGCCTTGCCCGCGACTGCGTCCGCGAGTCGACATCTGGTTCCTATACACACCAAACAAGTGATATCAAGTTGATCAGTCTTAATATCGCAAGTCTAGTGCTTCAAGTCCCAAATGCATGCTCATGAACGTTTATGCCACATATATCAATTAGATAGCCTAATAGCACATAGACACATATATAGAGGATGCACAGAAGCATAGTCAGTCCGTCCCTCAGGCTCTATATGAACGAATGGTTCTGATACCATAATGTAACACCCTACCACACAGAGTTTTACGCTTAAGCCATAAAACAGAGGTGGTGTTGTATTACAGCCTCTAAAATAAAATATATACATATAGTAGCAGAAAAAGTATAATAACTAGGAGCCTTGAAAAACAGATGAAACAAAATCCGCAAAATGAAAAGTGCAACGCTCAAAAAATGAGATTACTTGCGTGCTAAGAAACTTAAAGTTTATAAGTATAAATATACAGAAAGTGGGATTAGAGAGTCAAGGATGCAGAATAACTAGCTCCTAACCCAGCCTGTGAAGCCAAGGCTGGCTGAAGAGTATTTACATATATATATATATACACAAAATCCCAAAACCAAAATACATTGCCAAAACCCTAACTCTCTATAAACCTCTAAGAGGATCAAAATAAACAAGTCATTTGGAGAGAAAGCTAATAAGTACATATACATATGAACTATACAGCAAAAGGAACCCAGAAACCATTCCGCTTCAGAAGTCCAGGCGCCTGGCGAGGTGCCTCTCGACCTGTATCTGAAAAACAACAACATAGTATGGGATGAGAACCAGAGGTTCTCAGCATGATAAAGGTGCCATGCACATAATATATAAGGTCCTGGGAATGCCAAAGGCAATCCTAAAACGCCGACACTCAGATTGTAAAGCTTAAAAGTATTAAACAGAAACCATGAAAGGAGGTCTTCTAAGGAAATATAAGTCTAACCTAGACTTAACCTTAACTCTAAATCTTTCCGCCTTTCCTCCGATCCTCTATCTCCAATAACATATCACAGACAATCAAGCAGATAAAAACAAACACAAACACAAGTAGAGTACAAGTACTGCAGATAACAATTATACTATTAACATAGCAAGTACATTTAGGCACACCCAATTAATGCACAAACAAGTAATTCAAGTAATATGTACATGATGCATGCCTGTCCTATGGCTGATGAGTCTCATCTGTTGGTTATCAAGCCAACCCGACAAGTCCGGTTGCTAAACCTTTAGACTGTTCCCCAACGCGCATCCCCAAGAGTCTATGCATAGCTTTTTCTCATATTATAAATTGCTCAATGGGGGTCAACCTTCCCGGAAATTTAGAATGCCCGGTCACATCTTATGTCACAGGGTCAATAGAGTATCGAGTCTCAACCTGGAACACGTGGTGGCAAGCCACGGTACTTTACCCAAGGAACTCGTATCTCAGATAATTTAAATGCGCAAGGCTCATACATTTTAGAGTAATTGTAGAAATCAATCATTCAAGCCTTGGCATCATAAATCATTTAAGTATACATCTCATTCTCATATGGTCGACCATTTTTAACCTTTACTTTATTTACCTTAATTTCTTAACTCCATCTCATTACTAAGCTTTCTAACCAAGTTTAGAACTAACAATATGAAAATAGAGGTTTAGGAGGTCAAATTGGTGTTGAAAACACAAAATAATGATTTGCTGAAAACAGGGGTATGCATACGCATACATATGTATGCGTGCGCATAGGCCTCTTTTTGGCCAAGACGCGTATGCATGCATCTGTCCGCGTACGCATGTACACTGGACAGAATTGAACGCATGCGTATGGCTCCTGTATGCGTAAGCGAAACATCTTTTTTTAGGTGCTATGCGTACGCATGCACATGTATGCGTATGCATAGATACCAAAATGTAATCAATGCGTATGAAAGGGTATGCGTATGCATGCATGGATTTTTGGTTAAAATTTTGGTTAAGTAAAAAAATTGCAGAATTTACATTTTGAACCCTAAACTTCCAACGCGCGTAACTTCTTCGTTTTAAATCATTTTTCATCCGTTCTTCGAACGGTGTAAACTTCACGGACTTAATTTTCATACAAAACAAGTGTAAAATCATTTGGGAGTCCGGAAGCCAAGTTATGGCTCGCTGAAGTTCAGCCAAAAACCAATTCCACACCAAGTTAAAAAACCTCAACTTTCTTAAAGAATCCAATCCAAATCTGATATACCATACACCAAAATTAACACAACATAACCTTGCCATTACCACAATAATCCTTCCATGACTACCATATCTCAATTCAACAATATCATGCATCAATCTCTCAAATACATCAACAAATTTGTCATCCACCTATCCTAGGCATTTATATATTCTTGTCAACAAGTCCATAATCATAAATTCATCAATTTCACACCCAATTATTATTATTATCATCCATAGCAGTTACCCAATCCAATACACAATTCATAGTACAATTCAACAACAAGGATACTAAGCATTAAACATTCCTTTACATTTCAACCTATCCTAGGGTTATCTAGCCTAAGTTTTCACAGAACATTATATAATAAATACGAGAAACCTAAACCATACCTTGGCTGATTTTCACGTATTTACCGAGACAACACCAAAGCTCCAAACACAACCCTCAAAGTTCAAAGTATCCAAAGCAAGGTCTCCCAAACTCTACCAAGATCCCAATGTCCACAATTCAAGCTCCAATTACATATACACAAGCTTAATTCATATATACATAACACATATACACCCAAATTCAATATCTAGCATACTAAATCAAGAAATTGACTAGGGTTAGAGATTCTTACTGCATCCATGGACAAAATAACCCAAGCCTGATAAACTCCTCAAACTAAATCAAACCTAGAATACCAAAATCGACAAAATCTCAACATAAAGGCTCTCAATTTTCGAAAATCAAAAGGAGGTAGAGAAACCAAGGTGAGATTGTGGCTTATCTATGAAATTGTTCTGATAGGTTTGTAGAGCTCGACATGTTGGACGTGTGGCCGCAAATGGTGCGGCGATTGGAGTTCAGAGTAGGAAGATATGGTAGTTAGAAGTGGCACTACAAGAAAACAAGCTTTTTGCTACGCTTTTAAAGCGTGGCGAAAAGTCCAAAAAAGCATAGCGATAGCTTTTCGCCACGCTTTTTGAGCTACCGGCACGCTTTTGAAAGGGTCACAACTGCAAGGGTGCCGGTTGCTCTATCGCCACGCTTTTGGTGACCTATTGCCACGTTTTTTTTCTTGCCACGCTTTTACAGATCACAACGCTTTAAAAGCATGGCCATGTGTGAGATATGGCTACGCTTTTAAAGCGTGCCAATAGCGAGACATATGGCTACGCTTTTAAAGCGTGCCAATAGCGAGACATATGGCTACCCTTTAAAAGCGTGCCAATAGCTATGAGATACAGCTACGCTTTTAAAGCGTGGCTGTTAATACCCACTGTAACGTTTATCGCCACGCTTTGGAAGCGTGGCAACAAGTGGAGATATGGCTACGCTTTAAAAGCGTGCCAATAGGTACGGAACTAAATTTTAAAGCGTGGCTGTTGATTGCTGCTGTACAATATAGCCACTCTTTTAAAGCGCGGCTGTAAGTTAGTTCAGTACCTATTGGCAGTCTTTTTTTTATAAACCTTACAAAATCATAGATAATTTTAAAATTTAAAAGATGACTACTAATTTTAAATCAACTAATCATTGCTTCATAAACTTGTCACAGAAAAAAAGTGTTTGATCACATAATATACTCCAACAAAATACCAAAAATCAAAGTCTCATCCACTAGCAATTTCCTAATACATGAATTACAATTCCAATATGGGTTACATTATCTACTTCCTTTACACTTCATTACAAAATATAAAACTTCATGATTACTGATCATCATTGTGAGCGAAATTGTTTTCAGCACTGCCCTGCATAATTTTAAATGTTGTGTGTTAGTGCATCTTATACCAAACCAAAAAATGAAAAGACATATTATCAATAATTGTAACCAGCAAAGGCTTTTCTTTCATAGTGAAAGCAACTATACTTTTTGTGTTCTTAAAGTTTTCAAAAAAGGGAAAGGGTAGTGATATAGGAAGCTAACAATCAAACTGCCCCTCCCCGTTTTTTTGCTGCAACTATCACATGTTTTAACTCAACAATTCACAACCAAATTAACCATTTTTGTAGCCCTATACTGCACCTGCAGTCACATGCATGCACCATAAGTTTATTCTAGCAACTAGAGAATCAATAGAAATTGCATATGGATTCTATAACCGATTTCTTCTTCTGATTAATAAAGGTGGGAAAAGAAAGAAAGAAAAGACCAATTCCCAATAAATAAATCAAGCAAAATGAGATATACCATGAGAGCCGTTAATTCCTTCTGGAGTCTGCAAAAATCAAAACAAACAAAACCATTAAAATTCAATTATGGTTTCTTTTCTTTTCTTTTTTCCAATTTGATTAGAAAAAAGTGCAAATCTTCAAAGATTTCTCGTGTTTTCCAAAATTGAGATTCAATGCCACACTAAATACAAAACAAAACACTACTAAAAAGTCAACAACTTTGAATTCAGATTCCAATTCAATACCATTAGCACCATTTATAATCTTTTATCTCACTATCAAATGTCCAAAATTAACAACAACAGCAATAAGTCAACTACTTTGAATGGAAATATATCGAATATCCAAAGATAGTGACTTACATCTTTGGGTGGAATATGAGTTGATTCGGAGGAGCGAGGAGTAGTATATCTCGGTCTGCTACTTGAGGCATCCAAAGGAGAACTTTGGGCAGCTTGCACTAAGGCTGCTACCTCTTCCTCACTCATTCCAGGGTTGAGTTGGTGCACCAATACCTTTAATAAACTACATACACTGAATCTCCTCATCCTTTTTAAGAGAGCTTCTTGATTATTTTTCGCTGTTATATAAACTGTTTAATGAATTACTAGTACTATTTCAATTTTGACTTAAAACCGGCAAGTATGTCTCAACTTTAATTTCTCTGAGATTAAAGTATATCTAGGCTGTGATTTTTCATTAATCTAATTTTAAGTCTCCTGATAAGTATACTTTAAATACAATCATTCTCAAGCCATAAGGTAATCATAATAATAATAAACTTCCACCTAAGAATAACTATATTAATTAAACATTACTCCATCAAATAGAAACAGCAAAGCATGAAAAATTATGCAACTCTCTTTTTCTGACCACAGCAATCACCTTGGAAAGACATGAGCAAGCAACTCAGAATGAGAGTGTTAATCCTGTAGTGCTCTTTCCTCACTTTCTTCTACATTCTGCAGTGTAAAAATTATTTTCAAATATAAATAAGAAAATGCAGTATGAAAAGAATAAGAACTCCACAACCCAAACTATCATATGTAATGTCGGTAGCATATGGCAAGAAACAGTTAAAAATAGCTGAAAGTTTAAGAAACCAAGGTACAAACAAAGCAGTACCATAGGAGCAGCAGAATAAAAGAATTGAAAATAATTTCATGCCCTTAGCTTCAGATCCATTTTTATCCATTCAAACATACAAGAACGGATCATATTTATATTTTTGTTAAGAGTTTTCATTCATCAACATTTAATATTTTAGTCATATAATAATATTGTAGGATAATGGTCAATTTAAAAGACTAAAATCTAATCAGTTTTTTTTAAGATACTATATGTTAAAAAAAAACTAACTATATATATTTTTTATCTATTTTATACACTAGCATAACAACAGCTCAATAAAAGCAACAAAAGAAAACTGCTTAGACAGAAGGCAACTAGAGTTGTTAGTTAGCTAAATGCCTAAATATTTTGCGTTTAATTAATTAATTAATTAATTATACTATTCAGTCATGCTTAAACGGATCCTACAAGCTTTTCCATGCATGAACATAAAAGAGTCCTTAGCTTGTTATATTGTAATGTATATATAAAATATAAATATGAACTTGGATAGAGAAACAAGAATTCAGAATTGTGAACATGCATAAGTAACAAAACCTGTTATAGTTGTGAACTTAAGTAACAAAACAAAACATATTTTAGGCTAGCTAAGTAACAAGGATCAAATTATTTGTAACAATCATTTGAAATTCTGTCTTAGACATTACATATGGACTGTTTCACAGCTAGCAGTATGTCAAATTGCACAACCAGAATGAGCCCTACGACCTAGACTAGACCAGGAAGGGAAAAGAATATAATTCCATCTAGCTGTAAGTTTTCTTGATGAAGACTATTAAATTCCAATCTGCAAGCAGCATGCTGAATAAATGAACAGATACATCAATATTTATCAAAACAATAAGAAAGGAAGAAAAAGGATCAATAAATAATTGAAAATAAAAGCCGTAAACAATGCGAAAGTGGACACTTGTAGTTGAATTCTATTACAAACATATCTCCATAAAATTACATAAAGGAATCTTATATCCATGAGATTCACATCACTAAATAAAATTTAGAACTCTTTGCTTTGAGCCATACATTACTCTTTTCTTGGGAAGGGAATTACAAAAAGTATAAAGTAAAGAGAAATATAGTTAAGTTACTTGCATTGCTTGCATCTAGGGCAGTAGTTACAAATCAAAATTACATTTACCTTTTGAAAAATTTAAAACAAAATATATTACTGATACATACAGATACAAGTTATGTATCATCATGGCATTATTTCTCGTAATTATTTTACTTTACATTGTATTTTAATTACTACATATTTAAACTAAACGCAAATGAGGAGCTTGTGATTTTGAAAAGCACAAGCACTTCTTCAGAAAAACTTTACCAAATCAAGCCTTAATGTCTTATTGGTTCTGCATCATTGGCAGACATGAAAAAAATTCCTGAAAACAAATAGGTATTCATGAAGACATGAACTGAGTCAAGTTTTTCCTGTTGAATATTTTAGGAAATAAACTTATTTAATTGCAATAATATCTCTGATAGCTTAGAACACTCGAAAGACCTCCACATCAATATGATATATAGTTGTGCAAGTGTATTCAAGTGAGACAGCGCAAACCAAATGCACCAATTCACAAAATTCAATATTAAAAGCACAAACAGTGGCAATCGGCAAGAATTAGCATCCAAATCCAGTAATAATAATCCAATAATTCAAGACAAAGACACTAGTAGCGTCAATTCTCAAAGCCTTTACAAAATTTAGAAAACAGGGAAGGAGGAAGAAAAAAGAGGTAATACCATCAGTAGACATAGCAAAAACTAACAAGTTTATTGGAGTCTTGTGGTGCAAATGGTAGAGCTTTGAAGAAATTGAATTTGTGAGATTGCTCCCTGAATTTGAGAAACAAGAATTTGTTACTATTTATCCAAAGTAAATTACAACATATCAGCATGAAAGCCTTATGCATGGCACATATAATAAATTCAGCTACAAAAAGTTAAATGGATAAAGCTAATACTACTAAGTACTCATTAATCAGCTTTAATATATTGGGTAGTAGCTATTAGATAGTTGATTAATTTTGAGGATTTCTGTTGCTTTCTGTCGGTGGAGAAATTAAATTAAAATAAAAATAATATAGGAATAACAATACATTATACATATACATATTGAAAATCATGTTATGGCTAATGCCCTTCATCATCAATTATTCGTCCCTTTAATTTTCTCTTAATATATATCCCATTAATCTTGGCATGAATTTCTTATATATTAGGAAAGAAAATGGATTAACCCATGAGAAAGAAATAAAAGAAAGATGAGAGAACTCAGAGAAGTGTGTTTATAAGGAAAAGAATCTTAAACCAAGGATTGAATTTTGGAAGTTAATTTTACAATTCGTGCAGGAACTCATCCAACATCTAAATGGTGCGTTCCTGCTTCATTTATACTAAGATTCAGTCAAATAAACCAAAACACAATGAAAACATAGGACCATGAACTCATGTTTGGTGATGATAACAATGGTCTTGACAACAAATAGCTGCTTCTAAATTGACAAAAATGAAACAGTATTCAAATATATAAGTAACTTTAAATAATTTTAGCAAGAATTTAATTGTAAATTGTGCTCTATGCTGAGGATGAAAACTAACTTGAAGATACAACCATTATGAGTGAACAGCAAATAATAATCAGGGGCACCTACAACTGCTAACTCAATACACTCCTCAAATGGAATCAAATCCTCAAAGTTACTAGTTGAAATTGCAAATGCCTCATGTTCAAATTTACTGGTACAGTGGTATGTGATGTCCAATAAACAGATTAGAATATCCATAAAACTCATCAATGAGAAGACACCAAAGAAGGCACATCAAAGAAGTTGGTGAATCTAATATATATAAAGGTCATAATATCCTCTTTGGTATGTGAAACAAACTATGGATATAGATTTTAATTGACAAATGGTAATTAATTAAAAGTAACAAGAGTATCGTATATTGTTATAGCTAAAATAAAAATAAAGATATGAGCTAGATTCCATGTACATTGAAAAATTATTGTTGATTAAAAGCAAAAAATGAAGTATACTCCAATGTAATTACGTCATTAGTTTAACAGTTTTACATTACTCATATGTTCCAACATATGAACATAGGACACGATAGCTCAAATGAATCTATAGTCACTACCATCACACATAAACCAATTTAAAATAACCAAAATGAAGATACAGTGAGCCAGTAAGAGAAAATTACCAGAGCTAGTGGCAGTAATAGCTTGCCTATACTTCTTATCCTGGGCTTAAATACAAAACAGATTTCTTTAGTAAGTCGCAAACAGAGTAAAAGAGAAAAGGCAGCCATAAAATCACTATGATGGTTTTTTGACAAGATAATTAGAGGCTTGGTCCAGAAAAAAATTAATAAGGACCATTTTTTGTTTAGCAGCTGAAGATCTTGCGCAATGAACCAAAACCCAAGGAGGAACCCTTACAAGAATGCAATCTCATATGATCCAAAATTGATCTCACAAATTACGGATAAGGAAAACAGCATCATCAAATTCAAAGCATGAACATGTCATAAATCTTCAAACAAAGCAGACATGCAAATAAAAACGCGAATCATGAACCCCCAAATATTCAAATTACAGTGCGATTTAATACAAAAAAGGAATAATCTTTTTTCTTTCCAACTTGCTTAACCAGCTCAACATGACAACACTTAAACCGATTAATCAATTCGACAAAGCTTCCCTTGAATCATTAAAAAAAAACACAAATTTCGAACGAGGAGACAAAAATCACACACTAAGAAAATGAATAAAAATCACATGCAAAGATGAAGTATATGAAATGAGACAGAGAGAATGAAAGATGAAATTACCAACAAGTGAGGGCTTCGTCGTCCTGGGCTTCGTCACTGGTCTTCGTCATTCTGGGCTTTGTCACAATGTAGCCATCAGATTTGCTGAGCGACTTACAAAGAAGAGGACTTACAAGAAGCAAGAAGCAGGAAGGCAGCGGCACGGAAGGGGTTAAGGGGTTAGGGTTTTGCAGCAACGGAAGGGATCAGCAGCGGCAAAGGGGAGCATCCACGGCGACTGAGTGGAGGGAGTCACTTCCAGAGATAGTCATCGCAGAAGGAGGGTTGGGAGTGCCAGAAGAGGGATTTCCGGCAGAGGCATTGCAATCGTAGCGTCGTTCTCACGGAGTGTGGTCGGAGTGTCTTCGCGCGGTGTGGGCGAGGCACAATGAAGGAGGAGGAGTTAGGGCACAATGGAGTGAGTGTCTCGTCGCTGGGGCTTTTGATGGAGGAGTAGTTAGCGCAGAGCACGAACGAGAAGGGGTTAGGGCAGAGCAAGCACAATGAAGCTTTTTCTCTGAGTTTTTTGTGGTTACCTTTTTTTTTTCTAAGTCTTTAAATGAAGAGGGGTTTTTTTTAATTTATCCGATACCTTTTTTTTTTCGGGGGAACCTTTTGGCCACGCTTTTAAAGCGTGCCAAAAGGCTTCTCATCAACGGCTACGCTTTTCAAACGCCGGAATAACAAAACTCTGTTGCTACGCTTTAAAAGAGTGCCGGTTTCTCTCTACGGCTACGCTTTTTAAGCGTGGCAAATAAAAGCGTGGCCAAATCTCGCATCAATTGCCACTTTCAAAAAAGCGTGGCCATTGACACTTTTCGCCATGCTTTTGAAGCATAGCAACAAAAAAAGTGGCCAAATCTTTATTTTATCGCCACCCTAATAAAAGCGTGGCCATAGATCACTTTTGGCTACGCTTTTAAAGCGTAGCAAAAAAAGCGTGGCCATAGGCCTTTTTTCTTGTAGTGTGGATGTTAGGGTTTGAATTCTTTTCTTCTCTCCCCCTTGGCTGTTTCACTGAATGGGAAAGAAGAAGAGTATTCTCTTCTTTTGATGAATGGGCTTGGACTCATTTTTGCATTCGGTTCAATTAGTTTGGTCTGTTCAGTCCAATCTTAGGTTAAATTCTTTGAAATTAGTGTTAAAATTTTCGTTTTAATGAATTCTATCCTAATTTAATAAAATATTTATATTTTTTATTTTTTTATTAAAATTTAATTTATTGACTAATTATTTATTAATTTAGCGGAATTTATATTTAGTGTCATGGTTTAATAAAGAAATGAAACAAGTATGATATTATATATATTCCTTTTCTTTGTTCCTTTGAAGGCATATAATAATAATAATAATAATAATAATAAATTTAATTTTTGTCTGTTAAAATAATTTTTAATAAATAATTCATACTAATAGAATAAATTATAATTAAATTAAACTTTAATAATGAATAAAATTCTATTAATTATTTTTGGTAAAAATAATTTTTTTGAATATAAAATTTCAATAAATATAATAATTCATAAATAACTAATTATTTAATTTTCAAAAATTTACAATCTTATACCTATCCCACTTATAAAAATTTTTGTCCTTGAAAATTAGCATATTACACAAAACATTACATAGTTTTAACATTTTACTTTTTAAAACACTTTATGGAAAAAGCAAAAAGTCTCAACTCATATGTATACATATACAATTTCAAATACTTAAATTTTCATATGACATAAAAATGATAGGGTAGATGTGTGATTGCAAAGCAAAAGTTAGAAGGTAGACTTGATATCTCATAAAAAGCGGACATCTCAAAGAATTCGAGCAAACATATGTAGTTAAGATCGAATGAAAAATGCATATGAACAAGGAACATGATTGGAGAATAATTAGTTCACTTTTTCAAAAAAAAAATCTCAGACAAAACTTTAAGACGGACCATGGAGGAACAAAATACGTAATCGAGCAACCCCGAGATGCAACTTCTAATTTTTCCAAAATACACGATTTGCGTTACCTAATACTTCTATTTTGTCAATGATAACCCATTAGTGTTTCTATATACATGAATCATTAGTATTAATAGACAATCATGCACGTGAAATTCAAACTCTTGTCATTAGGACAAGGCCTACTGCATGACAGATACTCAGAGTATGCAGTGAAGCATAGTCAGCCCATTCTCAAGGCTCTAATAGGAACGAACTGCTCTGATACTATAATTCACAAACAACAACAATAATTCAACAAGATTTCAACATAAACTTAATCAAACTCAACTAATAATCAATCAAACTAATATTCATTTATCAAATTTATATTTAATTATTATAGAATTACCAAATTCACCTCCGTACAAAATTAAAATACTCGAAGTTCTGGAGAAGCTTTCTGACCAAGTTGCCGAAGAAAAAAACGTCAGAAATTGTCTGTATCTTCTAAAACTCTAATTGGACGAACTCAAAAAAAAAAATTACGTTACCGTCAATTTTTACTGAACAAAAGTGATACTAATGTATAAAAGAGAAAGATATAAACACTTTTATCAAATTAAATTTTTAATTAGAGTTACAAATTGCAAAGAATCGAAATCGAAATTTTTAGTGTGGATCACGGTTTCTTTATGCAAGGATTCGATCTCTCTCTCCGTTTGAAAGGAAAAGAAGCCAATTTGATGATGATTATATAATAATAATAATAATAATAATAATAATAATAATAACAACAAAAAATTTAAATTTTGTTTATCAAAATAATTTTTAATAAATAATTTAAACTAATAAAATAAGTTATAATTAAATTAAACTTTAATAATCATAAAATTCTATTTAATTATTTTTTATAAAAATAAATTTTTTAAAAACAAAATCTCAACAATATAATGACCCATAAATAGCTAATTATTTAATTTTTAAAAATTTGGAGTCTTATATCTTTTCGTGTTACACGAACTTGTACTATCTTTTTTTTTATTATCTTCATTGAAATTCATGCTTTGAATTTTTTTAAAATGTGATTTGATTATTTTTCGACCAAACCTTATCGTTCATATATATATCTTTACCTAATTGTGATTCTATCTGTTCACTTGAATCTTTTCGAGTATTCATCCTTGATGTTGTTTGTATTTTTTTCTCGTGAATTTAGTTTCTCTTTTTGTAGAGTTTGAACTTATTTTATTGTAAATTTTCGAGAGCAAAAATTTTTATAAGATGGGTAAGATGTAACAACCCACATTTTTTAAAATATAAATATAAATAAATTATAATTTATTTTATACATTAGAGTTTATTTATTATGATAAAATATTTAAAATAATTAAAACTATAATTTTTGTAATTTATAAATAATAAAAATTATATATATTTTAATTTGAATAATTGATTTTTTTAATTTAAAAATAAAATTTAGTTAATAATATTATTATTGAGCTCAATATCTACTAATATGAGTAAATAACAATATTCTTCGATGAACTTAACTTTACTAATGTTTCATCAATTATCTTTTATCTTTAAGTTACTAATGTCATTTATATTAGTAACTCATATATATTATTACTTGTGTTTTAATATATCCAATTTTTATAATTATCCGTTCAGAATATTTATAACTTGAAACGCTGACTCAACAACTTAATAACTTGACATGTGGCTTTAAGTGACACATACTCCCTTATTCATTAATCACCATCATCATCTCTCATTCTCTATACTGAACTACGAACCAAAAGAAAGGAAAAAGAGAGAAGGCCATGTGGGATTCTATAGTACCTCCGAGTTTTTAAGCTCGATTTCTATCAATTTGTAACTCCAATAAAAAATCTAATCCAATAAAAGTGTTTGTATTTTCTTTCTCTATACACACTACAACAATATAGATTTTTTTTAGAGTTATAATGTGTAAAAGAAAATTAAAATTTGTTAAAAAAACAAATTTTGACACTATTTTAACTATGAAAATATGTTAATAAAAGTTTTGTCAAAAATAGTATTTTTAACATATAAGTGATTGTGAAAAAAAATTAAATCTTATTTTGATAAATATTGGCTGTCAAAAATAATTTGTTAGAAAATTTTGAGAACATATTTTCTTTGATACTTATTAATTGTCAAAAATACTATTTATTTTGACACTTATTGACTATAAAATATTCTCAACAAAAAATTTTAACAAAGAATGAGATGTGATCTTGAAACTAAAGAATAAATTGAGATTTTGAAGATAAAGAATGAGTAGTATAATCCTAAACTGAGAGCAGTGTGATGTCAAAATTAACCGAGTCCAAAGAAGAAAAAAAATAGTAGAGTAAATTGAAAACAAATGAGTGTCAAAATTGAGGAGTAATTTTCTACGGTTAAATTTTTCGTCAAGAAAATATAGAAAATTTGACATTTGTGATATTTGTCAAAAATATATATTAATTTTGACATTTAATTATGGTGTTAAAAAATAAAGTATCAAAATAACTCTATTTTCTTGTAGTGACATTGGCATCATTTTTTTTTGTAGAAGTTGACAGTGACATAACTCCCCTTCTCCTTGAGTTCGTCCACTTGGAATTCTAGGAGCACAGGCAATTTCTAACGTTTTCTTCTTCGACAGTTCGGTCAAAAAGTCTCTCCGGAGTTTCCGTTATTTTGATTTATGGAGGTAGGCTTTCGGTAAATTCTCAATGAGTAAATATGTGTTGAATAAGTGCTTTGATATTGTGAATGATTATTGATTTTGATTAAGTTTATGTTAATTTTTTACAATATATTGATGAATTTGTGAAGTTCAGGCTTGGCTATGATGAAACCAGCAGGGAACGAACTGTTTTAGAGATTGTTGAGTTGGAATACCATTGAGGATCAAGCAAAAATTGGTGAGGTTTGATGGCCGAAAGATTAAATTAAAAGTTACGGCGAATTAGTAACCGAAAAATTCAAAAACAGATTAAAATATAAGTAATATTTTGAAAGAAAAAGGCTAAGGGTTCGGTTTTGGTATAAGAAAGACATTAGTAATTAAATTTTATTTTTGAAGGATAATATTGTATTTGTATATAAAAATTAAGGTAAAATTTGTAATTACATAAGTTTTCGGGTATTTTGGGTGATAAAATAAAGTACAAGGATAAAAATAAGTATTTTGTAAAAGATCAGAATTACTTTTATAAATATTGAGATAAGTGAGGTTTTAAATATAATTTTATAAAAATGTTGGGTTAAAAATAAAATATTTAAAAGTTTAAAGTTTAAAACGTAGATAATAAGCGTTTAAAAATAAAAGTTTTATGAAACTAAATTTTTAAGAAAAGATATAAATATAATTTACTTGCCATTTAAATTATCTTATTTATATTATTGTTGTTATTTTATTAAGAATATTATCTAGTAAAGATATTAATTTATTTATGATATACTAAAAGGATAAGTAAAAAACTGTCCTAAAAGATTTAGAAAGGCAAATCTAAATTAAGAATTTTTTATTCTCTTTTCATAAGACACTTAGAAAAAAGTGAGAGAATAGTGCAAAGATAATTTATATTGTAGAATGGTAAGAAAGAAAAGAAAGAAAGAACTAAAAAAGGAGATAAGCAGAGATATGATGGTGAGTCCATCAAGATTTGCTTTCCAGAGATACATCGGTCAATCCAGGGGATGGCCGCACCTGTAAGACAGATGCTTGTTATAGAGGTTATCAATACATACATTGGCCAGAGAAAGCCTCACCTGTAAGACCGAGGTTACTTACAGAGGTTATGTTTGTATACATCGGCTCAAGAGAATCACACCTGTAAGACAGAGGTTGCTTACAGAGGTTATGGCACTGGAAGTTAAACTCAGACAAAAGTTGCTAAGTTAAGTCAAAATATAATTCAATAAATAACAGAGAATAAAAGAATTAAAAGAATGTATTAACTAAAGGGATCTCATTCATAAGAGAGTAGAGGGCAAAGATAAAGAAAAAGTTTTAAAAGATTGTGTGCCACGGATATGAGAATGATTGAAAAGTCACGAGAAGGTGATGGAAAGTAAATAGTTATGGTACCAATATAAAAATATTAAGATGTGGGCTTTGTATGTGAATGACTATGCGAGAATGCCTGTAAATGTGGAATGGCTTCCAGGAACATGGGTCACATGCTTCAGCTGGAGAATCAGCGCCTGCAAGTACTTGCAGAGGTCATGTTCGGCATATTTCAGCTGGAGAATCAGCACCTGCAAGAGGTTGGAATCTTGTAGAGGTTATGTTGCTGGAATACCTTATCTGATTTGCGAGTCGGATTGCGTCGGATGTGGGTCGAAACCGACAAATGAGCTCATTACCTGCGATAGAAGTAGACATGCATCATCTTTGTTTGTACATTTTGCATTTGGTTCTATGTTGTGCATTGTTTGTGCTTGCTTGAGTGTGTTTGTGATTTTTATTGATTGTTAATATTTGAATATCTATGGCTGGTTATTATTTCAGCTTCCAGTGTTGGGCTACGATTAATTGAACTACGATAATACGAATTTAATTATTTACCCCCGACCCTATTAATAACTCCCTAATTCTTACTCCCTATTTTCACTTTTTTCAGCTATAGGTGCGAAGGTTTAGTGCAAAGCTACAGGAGCATAGAAGATTATGTTCACGAGTTAAGTTATTAAATTTATTTTTTCCTCGTCGTTTATTGTCTTTTGGTTTTTAAAGGGGTATGATTTGTTTCTGAGAATCTTGGGATAAGTCTATGTATTTAATGCTATGTGCATATATATACCTCTGTGGTTTAGTGGTTTAAAATAAAGAATCTTCGTTTTCTAAATTAAAGTGTCGGTTCGTATTCGCAAAGGCTCAATATTAAATAAATATAGTATAAAATAAAAAGATTTAGAGGTAAGTACATCTACCACTCCACAAATGCAGAGAGCAAGACATTGTCAAATATAAAATTCCATAACTCTATTGCATGTCTAAATCCAGTCTCCCTAATATAAAGCAATTACACGACGGACAGGGAAATGGACAACATCACGCGACGTGACAACAACAACTGAGGTCTTTGCAAAAATAATAATCTTTAGTCTTCTAAATTAATCTTATCTAATATTTATTGTAATAATATTTATTTTAATTAAATATTAAAAATATTAAAACCTAAAACGTTAATTATTTTGTTAGCAACATATTTTTCTTACAACATTCATATTAATTAGTAATATCTTAAGTATTCGGTACAAAAAATATTCATGTAATTTTAAGAAATTAATTATTAATCTTTAAATATATTCTATAGTAACTAATGCTCTTATAGTTAATTTAAATCTAATAATTCTAATTAATTAAGAAAAATCTAATCTTACGTGTTAATATCTTAACACATACTCTAAATACTTATATCTAATTATCCTATCATATTGAATAAAATTCTATTTGTTAGAACAACTTTCAATAAATCTCGTACCTTTTCATTTTTTATTCTCATTTTGTTAATGTTTATTTCCTTTCGAAAACGTGATTTGGCTTAAGATTGTACATTATTAATTCTAAGATTTTTTTGAATTTGAAACTTATCACTTAGCAAATTTTCATATTAAAGCTCAATTCAATTAAGTTTATAGTGTCTACTAATTTCGCCATACTCCCCTTTTTTTACGATTAGAATTGTCACTACCAAAAGTATGGGAGTTATCAACGAAAAAGTACCCACGAACGATAAACAATGACAAAGTTTAATGACTGTGATAACCAATTGCAACGTATTATATCTCTGTGGTCAAATTTTGCAGAATTTTTCGACGTTTTCGTTTGTCTGTGGCCAATTTGAGATGAGTTTTCTCATTTGCCACATACCCAATGATCACCGTGACAAAATAGAACAAGATCCACTTTTAATTCCGCGCTTAATTTAGTCATTCCCTCCAACCTTTTCAAAATATTTTTATGTAGTTCATCTTTTTCTTAAATTTAAACTGTAATTAACCTCAGATAAATATTAGGGTGCAGTTTTCAAGAATACTGATAGTTGGTTTCTTCTCCCTCCTTCCTACTGCTGCCACTGAGAATTAATAAGGTATGTTAATTATTTAATTTTAGATGTGATTCATGATTTACAATTTTTACACATTTTGCCAAAGTGGTTAATTTTCGCTTCTTGATTAAATAGTAATTTCTTAGTGCGGTTATGTTGTTCATTAGTGGTATAAAAATTAGATGCAGATCATGATTTGTAATTTCACTCTTTCTTTCATTTTTACCATGTACATTTTTTCTGTCGATGTTCTTTCTAGCCAAATGCAATTTATTCTTTCTTATTTATTTATGGTGGTTATGTTTGTATTTATTACCCTTTTATTCTTTATTATTTATTTATGGTGGAGTTAAATTTTGATTCTATTTGAGATGCATACTTAAGAGTACAGATACAATAGTCACTACAATCATCATCATATTATTAGAAGAGAATTCAATGCTACAATAATAATGATCCATGTTATATATGTTAAAATTATAAGAAGAGTACAAAAGAGTAAAAAAGGAAACTAATTTTATAAATTACTTGTGACTAAATCACTTTTTATATCAGTTATATTTTTTTCATATATATGATGGATCATTATTGTAGCGTTGAATTATCTTTCAATAGTTTAGTGATGATTGTTATGACTCTTATGTCTGTATTCTTAAGTATGTAAATCAAAATTTAACTCCACCATAAATAAATAGTAAAAAATAAAAAGATAAAAAATACAAATAATAAAGAACATGCAAAATTTATTTATGGTCAGGTTTTAATTTTGTCTTGAATTTCATCTTTAACTCTTAGTTTTGATGGATACTCTTATATACAATAATAGTATGTTAGTATAGTTAAATTCTTTCTAATAAGGAGCATGATTTGAATTAGGGCGTGAAGTGAATGATAACTAATTTTTTGTTAGTATATTCCAATATTTTTTAATCTTTTATTTGTTTATATGAATCTGATTAATTTTTCTAATTATAAAAAATATGACAAATTATACTTTTAAATCTTGATGTATTTGTTATTATTTAGATTACACAAAATGACAATCGCACGACCTTATAGAAAAGATTCAACCTGGATTAATATGGAAGAACGTGACTTGCTTGAATGCTGTGGAAGCATCAAGTTTGCATCGAAGATGGCTTCTGCTTCTCCGTTCTCCTCGTTGCAACACGCACTCGATGTGGCCTCTGATATTTGGTGTAACAAAATTAATGTGCATTCTTGGCTGATAGCACTCAATGCTCACACCAGTATCTGTGAAAAGTCGCCCTTCTCACATGCATTTTACGCTAGTGTCCCATCTTCTACCATGGATTCTAGTATAGCTGCCTTTAATATTCTATTTGCGTTTTGTTATCCAATTTAACATGATGTTACCATTTAATAATTCTCTATAGTTATCCAGTCTGGTTGAAAACTTGTAGGAGATATATGCACTTAGCGTACAATATCTGCAAAGGCATATGTTTCCATATTTTACTACTTCTTTTGACTGGGATGCGAATGTTATATTAATGGATCTGAAGGTAACACAGATAAATTGTTATTTCCTTTTTACTATTTCCCAAATTTTTTGCTAGCACCTGTATATAACACGGTAGATAAATCAGTGCATTTTTTATCTATGTAGACAAGCGTTAAAACCAAGCCAGCATGTGAGTTTGAGTGGACATGTCGAAAACAATTTATCATCATAGAGCAACACATTGCAAAATTTTTTTAAAAGAAAGGATACGTTCGCTCTACAACTGAATCACCAGAAATTCAGGCTACGGTAAAGGATTTTGATCTCAACAAGAAGCCATTCTGGAAGGAGGATTTGGATCCTGTTGCTCGTGAGAAAGGTAGACGATTTTGTGAAATTTGGTATCCATGAGAATATTATGTCTGATGTGCTTTTAGTTTAGTTTCATTGAACATAACCCCACTATATTATTAGCTCTCTTAGTTTCCTGTTCCAATTTTATCTAGGCTTAGTCTTTCTGTTTAATGTTACATTTGGTTTTCAGCTGAACATAATATTTGGTCATCACTGTATGATGTACTGAAATTTCTAATTTAATTTATGATGCTGTTTTATGCTTTGTTTTATTTTCCATGTGAACATTTTTATTTATACTTGGTATTAATAGTAATGTTATTAATTCCATAAACGAAAATCGTATATAAAATTAATAAATTCAAAATCTTTATTATCCACCGATGAGTGTAACAAAAAATTTGCGAAGCCCAGTCCTGCACAGCACCAAACTTAAACCACCAAAGTAGAGAAGAACATTATTTGCAAAGTGCCAACACAGATTTTATGTGAAAACAAATCAACAGATTCTAAATTATAATGTTGGAGTCTTGGTGTCTGAAATACAAATTAGAACCTCATTGTGATCAGAGTGGATTTATTTATCTCTATATTGTAACTCTAGCAACGTGATCACTATCTCAACTAATCAAATTCACATCATATTGTTAAATTCAGTGTGTCTAAATATAGATGTCCATGTTCTGTACATTACTGGCCAGAGAGTACTAATTTATTGTTAATACCATAGGTAGTGATGTTTATCACATTTTTCATCAATGTTTTATCTTTCAATTTTACATCGACATGCACTATGAATAAGGCATTTTTATTTCCACAAACTATCAGATTTGAAGATAGTATCGCAACTCTAATAAGCTCTAAACAAAAGTAACAAATGTTTGGAACAAAAAATTCATAATGGGCACAAAGGTAAAAGTCACCTTAAACATGATCATACTGGCAAAATTGGTAAATGTTGTAAACATGACATAGTAAACTGCTGATACGACAGTAGTGTTGAAAGTGTCCAATGCCTGCAATGGTTTCCAGATTAAACTAACATCATTATAGCTTACCTAAAAATGCTCTTATAACAAACTACTAACTCAACAAACCTATTTTTACTTCACAGACAGAATGCCGAAATGAGGTGAAGTTCTGTCATGAGTCCAGTGGAGATACTAGAATAAGTAAGATGCATGCCATTCCTAGAGTATCGCATCTCAAGGTTTATTCATCCAGGACAAATCAATTGTAATTGGGAAAAAATACTACAAAGCCTCTTGTTTAAAACTTCTCAAAATGCTATATACTGAATTACACAATGAAAGCGTGGTCATTTGACTAGTGATATCATGACAGAATCCCGAAAGAGGAAGAATGCATAAGATTTTTTATTTTAGAAAAAGTCATGGACATATCCATCTAAAACGGAGAAATATTTTGAAAATTCTATGAACAGCAAAGATGAATCTATTTCTAATTCTCCAATAATCAGCAAACAGAATACATTGCATCACTGCTAAATATAACTCCAAAGATTACCTTGTTCACGTAGTTAATCTGTAAAAGACAACATCCTAACACGATCATTGTAAAAGATAAAAAAAGTACTTAAATATAATTTTTTTAAAGCACTCTATGAACTTAAATGAATGAATATTATATGCAAAATGAATCATGATATATTAGACATAAAGGATAATTTTTTATAAACACACAAAGAAACTAAACTCATAAGCCAAAAAGACCAAGCTTAATTCAAATCACGTCTTTAATCTACACTAAAATCCCCAAGCTTGAATCAAAACCGCCCCCTTTTTATCTTTCAGTTTCGGGGCTCATTCTAACTTTCACTCGCTGGCCCTAATCCGCCTCTGCATGTATCTGTCACCTCGGGCTTAGATCTCGCAATCCCGCCAGCATCCGATCTTGCGCTGTTGGCAACATCAACGCTCGTGATACGCGCGGATAGGTCACAGCTCTCACTCGCTGACGTTGCTGTACCTCTTGCCTGTGGTCGTCTCCTCTGATCTCAGACCTCGCACCTCCGGCAACCTCTGACATCGCACTTCAGGCGACCTTCACAGTCATTCTTTGCGCTCACAGGTCGCAGCTCTTACTCGATCACACTGCTCAACGTCGTTGTCGTCAACAGCAAGAACTTCTCCAGGTTTTTTTCCAAATTTGATCATTTGTAAATTTTTATTTTATTTGGTATTTCTATATTTCAGGAAAAAAGAAGGGATTAGATGATGGTTTAGAAATGGGCATATGCCTGTATTATTTGGTTTGATGTTGTAAGAAATTATCCTTTTATTGCCTGCCTCGTACAGAGCATCAATTGCAAATCCAAGATCGGTACAAGACTAGCAACAACCTAGCACTTGAATCCCTAATACGGCAATTTTCTCTCTGACATGATGTATATTATGTGTGACGTTTTAAGCAAACAGTTTGATATCACTAACACATAATAGAATCGTAGTCATCATTACTACATTGACGGGATTTTTTCTATATTGGGCTTTTCAATTTACTTATATAATAAAATGAATGCTAATCCCATTTAGTGATATAAAATTTACTGGTATTAAACTAGTTACTATGAAAGTGGATATAGTTGTTCATATTTTCAAAATTTTTTATTTACTGCAAAAATTTCCTTTCATCCCTCGAATTATTGATTTAAGCTTTGGTTTTATTATATATTGTTGTTATCTTCTCTTGCATGATCATGACAAACTACTCAAACCTTGACCAGGAAGACCATAAATAATTTATCATTCATGGGGCACAAATTGTAATTTTCAGTAGCACTTACTTCGTTAACTTTATTCACATTGCTCATATTATAGGCAGTATCTTGCAGCATTCCTCATGAATCATATATTCTTGAATCTAGTTATATGAGTCAGTACTCTTGATGTTCATGTTTGGGTTTAATACTTAAGAGATTATAGAAGGTCAGAGGAACATTATCCAACTGAATCAAATATATATTTACTAGTTTCTAAGCAGTAAATTATTGATTTAGTATGGTTGGGCATGAGTGATTTCTTTCAATTATTAATGATGAAACTTTGGAAATATTCTGAATCTGAATTTAAGTTTGACTTGTTAAATATGCTATATGATTAACTTACTGAATATGCTGTATTGGATTATGCTTAGTAATGTTTAATTTAGTTAAATGTAGAGACATTTATGAAACTTTTTTTTATGTTATTTGACTTCTTGTATTTCAATTATATTAACTATTTTATGTCACTATTTTATTTTATTTTTATTTTTTCTGAATTCTTTTTACGCTGTCTATGACTTTGTGTCGCAGGCATTTAGTATACTATGAGGCATAAACATAATATTTTCGGACAACCAATCCTTGAAGAGCTACAAAGACAAAGTGAAGACATAAACTTGAGTTCGGAAGATGTGTTGTAACAAATAAGTCTCAATGATGATGGGGATGAAATTTTAGAGACGGAGATGTTAAATCAAAGTAGTGTTGATCTACTAGAACCTACTGCACCTAAGAATAAAAGAGATGAAAATGAGCCACTGTATGTGAAGGTTAAAGGTAGGTTTATTCAAACTCTAACTTCTTTTTGAGTCCAATCTATTGACTTTGTGCTGGCTAGATTTTTTTCTCATCCTATTTTTTAATTTACACAACTTGTAAAACCCGATCAAACCGTAATTAATTAAAAAATAAATTAAATAGGAGCGAATATGGTTAGAAAATCTAGAAATCAAAATTTGATAATTTAAATATGATATTTGGACTTAGTGAATTTTTCTGAGTTGGAAAACATAGTTTTCTGAGTAAAAACGCGCACTGAAATTTTGACTGACAGTACCGCTTGAGATCTGTCTGGTACTACAGCTGGAAAAAATTGATTATAAGTAAATAAGGCTAAGAAATTAGGATTTATAATTAGGTTAGGTAGAACCGGGTCCAAGTGAGCTCAAGACCCAACATATATAAACATTAGTTATGAGTATTTCAGCTCATTAACCCTAAAGAAAGAGGATAGGGGCGCTGAAATGGAAGAGAGGTGAGAGGTGAGGATTCCAACTTCAATTTCAATCTTCAAATCATCATAACCTTCTCTCTGGAACTCCGATTGACGAGCCATTTGCGGCCACGCATTGCTTTTCTCACCTCTACAATTCTATCTAAGTTTTATGGTAAGTAATCCATTTTCCTCTGCCCATTTTTTGTTTTTCTCCTTAAATTCGAATTTGGTTTGGGTTTTGAAGAAACCTTGTGATTTTGGTTGTTTAGGAGTGCTCTAGTATGAGCTATTGGTGATATTCATCACAAAATTTTGTGGATTAAGGTAAGGAACACTCCAACCATTGTGATTTATCATTTCATGAACCCTAGGTTGATTATAAGTGTGAAATTGGTTATATTAGAGTATTGGTTGATTTTGGTGCACAATTGGGAGGTTGGTGTTGCTTGTGGAGCTTTGGTGAGGCTTGGAGCTAAGGGTTGGTGAAGACTTCTACGAAGAAGATCAATTATTTTGGTTACAAGAGGTACGGTTTAAGTTTCATTTAAGTACCGTGTGGTGTGATGAGAATTCCTAGGCTAGATGCCCCTAGGATTAAGTTTGGATTGTGTAAATAGTTGGTACTAATATGCATAGTTGATATGTAATGTAAATTAATGATTGGATTGAGAATTGTGTAAATTTGTATGTTTGGTGTGTTGAGAATTTGATGAATTGGATAATAAATATTGGTTTGTGGAATATGCATTTAAATTGTGAATTTGGGTCGGAGGCCATGAATCTTGGGCCGGAGGTCGAAAAGAGGTAAGGAAGGTAAGTTGATGTGTGTATTGTTTGATGATATAAGTGGTTGGATGGATTTTAGATATTGAATGTGTGAATAATTGGTTTGATTATTGAATAGTAAGGTTTGAGGAATTGAGGTGTAGAATTTGATAGTTTTGGTGAAATTGTGTAGATGAGGTAGATTTGGTTTTAGTTGAGTGTAATTATGTGAATGTGGTTGGGTTGCGATCATTTGGATGAGTAGAATTAAATTTGACTTGTGAACATTGGAAATATTGGTGATTTCTATTTTTGGCTAACAACTATTTTTGACCAACTTTGGCAATCCGTAACTCGGTCCACGAAGTTTGAAATTCTTCAAAATTGAATTTTTATGAAATTTTATTCAACGACCTTTCCAACGGTTCAGAAATGGTTGAAAAAGGAAGTTTGTAGAAGAAGTTATGTGTGGTGGAAGTTTGAGGTTTAAAAATGAAATTTTGCAGCTTTTTAACTTAGTAAAATTTTCGACGAATCGTGCTTCCACGCGCACGCGTAGCCGCGCGCACGCATCACTCTCCAGTTTTACTCCCTCACGCGTGCGCCTGGCCGACGCGTACGTGTCACTGCACTAATGCAAATGCCCCGTAGAAAATCCCGAGAGTTGCGCGAGTACTGTGCGGGTTGTGTGCGAGGAGCACAAAACGCACCGACGCGTACGCGTGGTTGATGCGCACGTGTCACTCTGCTGTTCTGACTCCCACGCATGCGCATGGCTGACGCGTACGCGTTGCCTTGCCTTTCTGAATTCCACACGTGCGCGTAGGCGCACACGCATGACCCCGTTTTCACCCCAAAGCTGATTTTGAGTTTTCAAAACCGAATTTCAGACTTCTAAGTCTCCATTCTCACCCTCTATGTCCTAAATACTTATAGTATGCCTAGCGATGGGAAGAGGTTAGGAGATGTGGTAACTTGTGGACGAAGTAAGGGGAGAATTAATGATGAGTTATGATTAATGATGACTGTATGAGTTGTTGAGGGTGATAATGGAAGTGCGGTGTATCCCGTGAGCCAAAGGACTGTATTTGATAATGATTATTGGCTGCTTATGGGTTATGCCATGAGTTGGATGGCTATGATAAATATTGATTTATGGCTGAAAATGAAAATATGGCTTTGAATGATTTTTTATCTTGAGCTCTCTTTCTCAGAAGTGCGACCCTAGAGAGATGAAGAAAGGTGAGAATCCCCTTTCTTGTTCCTCTTGGTATTGTAAAATCGTCCCCAGCGTGATGGTGGGAAGTTAGGATCCCCTCCTTGGTTCCTCTTGGCCATATGAAAACGTAGTTCCTGGGTAGATGCAAGGGTTGTGGTTGCGCCCCACTTGCTCCAGGTTGGTTAGTATAGAGGCCCCTTGGGTGGACGTAGGGTTGTGGTTTCGCCCCACTTGCCCTGGATTATGATGAGTGATGTATAAAATGTGCAATCATGTGATGTATAAATGACGATATGGTCATGATGAATGATTATGGAAGGTTATGAATGAATGTGAAATGATTATCTGAGATACGAGTTTCCCTGGATGAAAGTAGTGACTAGCCACCACGTTCTCCAGGTTGAAACTCGATACTCTGCTGACCGTATATCGTAAGTGTGTTCAGACACTGCGAAAGTTTCGGATGAGCTCGCCCCCCGTGGATAAACACTAGTATGGGTATTGTATGATTATGATTATGATCATGTTTATGATTGAGAATTACTCGAGTTGGGGATGCACGACAGAGGGACAATCCAATGGTTAACTACCAAGACTTGTCGGGTTGGTTTTATAACCGACAGATGAGACTCATCAGCTATAGGACAGGCATACATCATTTGTATATTTTTGAATTGTTTAGGTTTGCCTACTTGTTTTGGATTGCTATATGTTACCTGATTATGTGCTACTTGTTCTACTTGTACTTTAATTGTGTATTACTTGCTTGTATTGCTTGTGTTTGTACAACAGAGAGGTCCCTCATGCTGGTGTTGATGGATGCTGAGGGCTGTTCTTGATGACATGAATTCATGATGTAATTGAATAATGATGACGACTATTGAATGAGGTAATTGATCTCCCTGGGTAGACGTAGCGAAGTGATTTCACTTGCTCCAGGTGAAGATATGATGTATTGATATAGAATTGCTGAGACAGAATAACTCGTGATGGTTTTGTTCATGATTATGATTCTAATTCGTTGGAGAGTTAGAAAGTTGGAAAGCCCGAGGAAGATGAATTAGATTTAGCATTCCCTTATGACAGTTGCCTGTTTCTAGATTAGTGAGAACATAGGATGAATATTTGGTGAAAGGAAGTTTAGGATGCTTAGTGAGTTTTTATTACAATGCATTGTATTTATTTGGCACTTTTATTGTACTGGGAACCCATGGATCGGGGGTTCTCATTCTGTATATATCTCTTGTTTTTCAGATACAGGTCCAGGTGCTCAGAAGTGAGCTGTGGTTCATCTGAGAGATGGCGAAGATCTTTATATTCTCCACTTTATATTTTGATTTGAATCTCTCCACCTTTATTTTGAAAAGTTTATATTGTGTATTGAACTCTTTTGGATTTGCCTATAGAGGCTCTTATGTTTCTTTTGGGAGAGATTAGGAAATACTGTTGTCAACTACTTTTATACTATACCCTAGCCGACCTAAACTTCGCGGGTCGCGACTAGTGGCTATTTACTTATGTTATATATCTATATACTATCCTTCCCTTGTTCTCCTTAATGCCTTTATCTGTATATTGCTTTTGACGTCACGCCTTATCTTTTAGTTGTCGATGCGTGAGTGATACGACTTCGTGATTTTATTTTTACTCTTTTCAGACTTCTCGTTTAATACTCTTTTCAATTATACTTATAGTTATGTATTAAAAATCCACCTGAGAATCGTACCACCGTAATATCATTGACTTATGACTTGAGCATAAGGATTTGAAAGTTAGGGTGTTACATTATGGTATCAGAGTAGTTCATCCTCGTGAGCCTGAGAGATGGAACTGCTTATGCTTTAATGCATACTCTGAGTCTATGCCTGTGCTAGTTAGGGTATCTAACCGATATGTCTAGCATGAAGTCCATGAGTGCATCTTTGGTAGTTTGAAGGACTTGACTTGAGATATTGAGTCTGATCACCTTGATATCACTTGTTTGGTGTGAACAGGAACCAAATGGCCCCTCGTGGATGCGATCGTGGGAGTAATCGGGGTTGAGGATGGAGAGTTAACGATGTAACCATACCGGTAGATACCTTGACCAATTTTGTTTCCGTGATGGCGAGTGCCGTTGCTGCCATTGGCACTGTGGCTACTATGACTAGCCGAGCAAGGGATAGGATGGAACAACAAGTTAGAGTTGGCAACAACAGTGGTGATGGAAATGAAGGTAGAAATGATGTCCCGAGTGCTGTGGTACCCGTGGGAATAGTGAGTTATCCAGAGTTAGTTAGCACGGGTCAAACAACGGGAGAAAGCTTTAGAAGGACTGTGGTGGAAAGGAGTGACCCCCGGGAATCTTTCACAAGGAAAGATGGAAAGAAGACGAAGATTGTACCTAGGAGCCAAAGTTTAAAGGGGGGTCGTTTTGCTATTTCACGTTCTCAACACCGGAACAACGACCGAAGAAATGACAACTGTCAGGGGCCAAATTCAGAAGAGTAGACTAGTACTCAACCAGAGGATTTGAGGTGCTCGAGATGCCAGAAGTATCATCCAAACAGACCGTGCAGGGCCAGACTAGGCGTATGCTACAAGTGTGGGAGATCAGGGCATATGTCTTGGAATTGTCCCTACAGAGAAGGCTGGGATGCAACCGAATTCTATTCTCATACCTGAGGTAATTGTAAACTAGTAGTTGAATTTCTAACTTCCCTGCATATCATTAATATGTAATATTCGTTCGTGTGCATGACAAGTGTTGATAATCGTAAAGTCCAAGTCGACGATTAGTCGAGGACCATTAGTCGCTGAGTGATAACGGACCAAATGCGGGTTCAGAATTTATCTCAAAATAAGATTGGCATTGTAAGTATAGTTCCAAACCCAACAATTGACCAATATCAAATTCAAATATAAAAGTGTCACAATTCAAAGCAAAGAGTGAGAAGGGGGAAATTAAAACAATGGAACAAAGAAAGGTAAAAGAAACTAGATTGAAACAAGAATTAAAAGTAGAAATTACAAGGAAATTAAACTAAAAACCCTAGGTTCTAGAGAGAAGGGGGAGCTTCTCTCTAGAAAATGAACTACATGATAGAAATCTAACCCTAATTGCTCCTCCCTCCCCACATAGAGTGAGACCCTCTTAAATATAGGAAGAATCAACTTCAGAAAGTCCAAAAACTGGGCTCTAGAGGCCCAGAAATTGCCATCAGTGATTTCCATTAAGTGAGTCATGTTCTGGGACGTGTGCGTATGCACACATGGCTTTATGGTTCTTGTGTGTACGCACACATGGCTTTATGGTTCTTGTGCGTACGCACAGTGGTTTGTGTGCACGCACACTCCAATGTGTGCTTCTTCTTTGTTTTCTTCATGTTTTCTCCCTTTGTAATTCTTCCTTCTACTTTTGCCTTGCCAAACTTGCCTCTAGGACCTAAAATCACTCAACAAATATGTCATGGAATCGAATGGCATAAAAGTGAGATTAAAATCACTAATTTAAGCTCAAAATAGCATGTTTTCACAATTAGGCATAATTTAGAGCAAAAACACAAAAGCATGCTATTTACATGAATAAATGCGAGTTTTATGTGATGAAATCCACTCAAATTAAACCAAAATATATCGTCAAATATGGATTCATCAATTTCCCCCACTTAAACAATAGCACGTCCTCATACTAATCACAATCAAAGGAGAATGATAAAAGGGGTAAGCAATTTATTCAATACAACTAACTACATGCATGCAACTACACTAAATGCTATCTATATATATACACTATGGTTCCTATTTAGTTTGGCACAAAACAAACAAGAGAATCCAATTAATCCAAAACAAGCCTTAGGGCCAAGGCAAAGAGTCAATACACTATGATCAAAGTCCAAAGAATTGAATTGAGATTTTCAAAACTAACCAACGAATGACTTGCAAGAAGATACAATATAAGGCACAGGAACATAGAATTGAGCGATCGAACCCCTCACCGGATGTGTATTCACTTAATTCGCTCATTGTTTAGGGATTAATCACTCAATTCTCCTTTAATCATGTTTCTCAAAGATTTGCAAGTCATCTAACAATCAACAATTATTCAGTGCATACATACAAATATCAAGAGGACTTATCCATGGGTTGTAATGGGGCTAGGGTCAAGGTAGGATGCATATGGTCAAGTGGGCTAGAATTTGAATCTTTGATTAACCTAAACTTCCCACCTAACCTATGACAACCTATACAATTCTAATGCAAACTTAGCTATCCATTTTTCACTTTTTCACACACTCATGCATTATCTTACAATTACATTCCATATGTATTGATATTATTACTTTACTTTGGGGCATTTTTATCCCCCTTCTTATTGCTTTTCTCTCTTTTTTTAAACAAACTAAAACATATATACAAGAGCATCAATGCATATGGTTTAACATAATTCATACATGAGTATGTACCCAATTCCCAATATTTTGACAAAAATATAAAAACGCCCTTTTATCCGAACCAATGTTCCCAAACTTCCCAAACTTGAATGATAAACACACTCACTAGCCTAAGATAATCAAAGATCCAAACAAGGGACATTTATTGTTTTTCGCTTTAAGGCTTGTAATGTGCTAATATTAAGAACAAATAGGTTTAGCATAGGCTCAAAGTTGGCTAACAATGGAAGATAAAGGGTAGGCTATTTGGGTAAGTGAGCTCTTTGAAATAATGGCATCAATCATATACATGCATGAATACACAAAATAATGGACATATAGAATCAAGCAAATCAAAGATTACACTCATAAAAGGAGTTTATCACACAAGAACAAACTTTATGGTTGGAAATGTGCAACCATACACTTAAGGCTCAAATCTCACAAGGTTTGTTGTTCTGGCTCTTTTTCTATGTTCTATGAAAAAGGATACTTCAAGTGAGTTGAAAGAAAATAATTTCAATTCAATCAATGGCATGCCCTAAAAGGAATTTCATAAAAATTTCTTGTTGTTTTTACCAAACTTATTCAATCTAACATGCACATGCAAGTATTTACTACCATAATACTATGAGCATTAAAGAAATATATACAAACAAACCAAACTAAACAAAGTTCAAAGAAGAACAAAAATTGCAAAAATTAAAGAAAAAGAACAAAAAGAATATTGCAAAGTGTCTAAGAAAAGGATTTTACCCCCCTCGAAGTTGGTAATCTTCCCCCACACTTAAATTATGCATGGTCCTCCGTGCATGCACATGATCCGAGGGATGAAGGACTATGAGGCTCCACCTTCAGTTGGTGGGCTCCGAGGGCTCCGGTTGCTTTCTTAAACAAACAAACAACAATTGAGGAAAAGTAAGATGTGTGTGGTATGATAAAAGGCAATGTGTATATTCTAAATGCGTACACAATTTAGAACACAAACATTAGCGGGGTAAAAACAACAACCACCTATTCAAAAGAAATAGCATGCGTTCCTCAATTTAGTATCCTAGGTTGCAAGTGAAGCAAAACTTAAGGCACAAACAACCCTAGGTAACACAAAAGTGAATTGAGTATTTGATATTGGTTATTGAAATTGTGCATGTGAAAGCGCAAAATTGGTGTAAAATAGTACAATAAACATCAACCAATCTATTAATGAACGAAAAACTACTTGTTCATCATGACACATAATGCAATAGTCACATGGAAAAGTACTTGTTACAAAAAGTGATAAGCTTGATAAAAATCAAGTTAAGTCACTCAAGCAAATGCAAAGCATTAACAACGAACAAGTATCGTACATGTGATGAATTTGATCTGAAAATCATGATGAACAAGTAATTTTGACTCAAATCACTTAATTCAATGAACTTACATAATTTGTCCTAGTGGTATAATCAAAACATGAGTATTCAAACCTACTAGGTACTAGTAAATTAAGGTAAAATATAAGTACATTGGTGTAAAATTTCAAGCAAGAAGCAACCTAATCAAGCATTAACCAAACACTTGTAACTTATTCAATTAAAAATAACTAAGGCAAAGACTAACATAATTACTAAAAGAGAAAAAAAAGCAAATGAAACAAAGTAAAGCAAGTGGAAAAGAGGGCAAAAGTAAGAGAAGAGAGGGGTGGGAGAAAGAAGAAGAGAAGAAGTAGAGAGAAGAGAAGAAAAGAAGTGTAGAGGTGAGAAAACAGGGGTGTGCGTACACACAGGTATGTGTACGTATGCACACTAGGCGAAACAGAGAAGTTGTGCATCCGCACCAAGTGTGTGAACGCTCTGAGCAGAGAGGGAGTCAAGATGTGTGCGTACGCACCTAGGTGTGTGCATGCACAGAGGACACTTTTTTTTTACATGAAAGGGTCATGTGTGCGTGCGCACACAGGTCCGTGCACACGCACAGAAGCGAAAAGAGAATGGGTTCATGCGCATAGGTTGTGCTAACGCTCCTAATAGATGGGGTGCAAGTTGGCGTGCGGACGCACAAGCCTGTGTGGCCGCACAGAAAGTGCGAGAAAAAGGGTGTGTGCATACGCACAAGTCAAGGAAAACAGGGCAGCACTCATGCACAAGCTGTGCTGGCGCTGCGAGCAGAGGGCACAATCATTAGTATGCGTGCGCACAGGTCGGTGCGCATGCACAGAATGCAGAAAATAAAAGTTGTGTGCGCACACACAGATGTCCTATTTTCCAAAAATTTTTCTCAAAATTCTAAGGTACCAAGCCTTAGTCCAATGAAAGCTCAACCTTCAAAATATTCAAACATTTAAAATTTCATGACCTTCATGCAAATTAACTAATCCTAAGCAAACCAAAATAAGCAAAAATTCCATAAACCAAAATTATATACAAGAGAAAGGGATGGAACAATGTTACCATGGTGGGGTGTTTCCCACCTAGCACTTTAGTTTATTGTCCTTAAGTTGGACTTATGGAGAGCTCTCCTCAAACCTCTTTGAGATCCCACCCAAGCTTGTTGGTGCGCGAAATTGTGAACATTACTTTTTCACAACTCTCATAATCCCCGGTCATGAACCCCAAAAACTTGGTGGCTCAATACCATGGCATTACACAACTTCGCACAACTAACCAGCAAGTGCACTGGGTCGTCCAAGTAATAAACCTTACGCGAGTAAGGGTCGATCCCACGGAGATTGTTAGTATTGAAGCAAGCTATGGTCATCTTGTAAATCTTAGTCAGGCAAACTCAAATAGTAATGGTGATGAACGAAAATAACACAAAGGTAAAGATAGAGATACTTATGTAATTCATTGGTAGGAACTTCAGATAAGCGCATGAAGATGCCTTCCCTTCCGTCTCTCTGCTTTCCTACTGTCTTCATCCAATCCTTCTTACTCCTTTCCATGGCAAGCTTATGTAGGGTTTCACCGTTGTCAATGGCTACCTCCCATCCTCTCAGTGAAAGCGATAGCATATGCTCTGTCACAGCATAGCGGAATTCAGCTGTCGGTTCTCGGTCAGGCCGGAATAGAATCCATCGATTCTTTTGCGCCTGTCACTAACGCCCCGCCCGCTAGGAGTTTGAAGCACGTCACAGTCATTCAGTCATTAAATCCTACTCAGAAT
>NC_029781.3:68759831-68760066 GCF_000817695.3 Arachis duranensis
TTTTGGCATCTCACTCTATCCTTTGAAATTCAGAATGATTGGCTTCTTTAGGAACTCAGAGTCCAGATAGTGTTAATGATTCTCTTAGTAAAGTATGATGATTCTTGAACAAAGCTACTTATTGAGTCTTGGCTGTGGCCCGAAGCACTCTGTCTCCCAGTATTACCACCGGATACATACATGCCACAGACACATAATTGGGTGAACCTTTTCAGATTGTGACTCAGCTTTGCTA
>NC_029781.3:68760166-68760584 GCF_000817695.3 Arachis duranensis
AACTAATTGAGGCTTAAGCTCAAAGTTGTTTGCTCCAATGGCAGGGATAGAGATGCTTCTCCCATAGAAGTCGGGAGTGGGGGCAGTAAAGTCACCCAGCACCTTCCTTGCATTGTTGGCATTGTTGCTGTTTTCGGCTGCCATGTGTTCTTCTTCTTTGAAGAATTCGGTTAGGTGCTCTAAAGAGAGTTGTGTTTTGGCTTCTCTGAGCTTTCTCTTCAAGGTCCTTTTAGGTTCAAGATCAGCCTCAACAAGAATGCCTTTGTCTTTGCTCCTGCTCATAAGAAAGAGAAGAGAACAAGAAAATGTGGAATCCTCTATGTCACAGTATAGAGATTCCTTGAAGTGTAAGAGGAAAAGAAGAGTAGAAGACAGAAGTAGAAAATTCGAACTTATCAAAGAAGATGGAGTTCGAATT
>NC_029781.3:68760697-68760975 GCF_000817695.3 Arachis duranensis
AATTTTGAAAACATTTTTGAAAAACATTACTTAATTTTCGAAAATGAAAGTGGAAAAGAAATCAAGTGATTTTTGAAAAAGGTTTTGAAATTAGAAATCAAAAAGATTTGATTGAAAACTATTTTGAAAAAGATGTGGTTAAGAAGATATGATTGGTTTTAAAAAGATGTGATTGAGAAAATATGATTTGAAAAACATTTTTAAAAAAGATTTGATTTGAAAATTAAAAACTTGACTAACAAGAAAAGATATGATTCAAACATTAAACCTTTCTCAAC
>NC_029781.3:68761425-68762034 GCF_000817695.3 Arachis duranensis
TAACAAAATGAAAATGCAAATGAGACACTCAAGTCAATAGAATTCAAAGATTAGAGCAAGTAAATCGTCAAGAACATCTTGAAAATTCTTAAGACACATGAATGAATGCATGCAATTGACACCAAACTTAGAATGAAACACTAGACTCAAACAAGAAACATACAATATTTTTGGATTTTATGAATTTTTTTTTATTTTTTTTTGTGTTTTTCGAAAATTAAGAAAAAGGTATCAAAATTCTTAATGAGAATTCCAGGAATCAGTGCAATGCTAGTCTAAGACTCCGGTCCAGGAATTAGACATGGCTTCACAGCCAGCCAAGCTTTCAAAGAAAGCTTCGGTCTAAAACACTAGACATGGCCAAAGGCCAGCCAAGCCTTAGCAGATCACTGCTCCAAAGGCAAGATTGATAGAAATCAACAAGCTCTTGTGATGATAAGTTGAAACCTCGGTCCAATGAGATTAGACATGGCTTCTCAGCCAGCCAGACTTCAACAAATCATCATGAAACTCTAGAATTCATCTTCAAGAATTTCGAAAAAAATAAATACCTAATCTAAGCAACAAGATGAACCGTCAGTTGTCCAAACTCAAACAATCCCCGGCAAC
>NC_029781.3:68762584-68762826 GCF_000817695.3 Arachis duranensis
GTTGTCAGTCACACGTTCATAGGTGAGAATGATGATGAGTGTCACGGATCATCACATTCATCAAGTTGAAGAACAAATGATATCTTAGAACAAGAACAAGTGGAATTGAATGGAAGAACAATAGTAATTGCATTAATACTCGAGGTACCGCAGAGCTCCACACCTTAATCTATGGTGTGTAGAAACTCCACCGTTGAAATTACATAAGAACAAGGTCTAGGCATGGCCGAATGGCCAGCCTA
>NC_029781.3:68763013-68772853 GCF_000817695.3 Arachis duranensis
CTTCCGGGCCCACTTGGTGTGTGCTTGGGCTGAGCAATGAAGCATTTTTCGTGCAGAGACTCTTCTTGGAGTTAAACGCCAGCTTTTTTGCCAGTTTGGGCGTTTAACTCCCATTTGGGTGCCAGTTCCAGCGTTTAACGCTGGGATTTCTGAGGGTGACTTTGAACGCCGGTTTGGGCCATCAAATCTTGGGCAAAGTATGATCTATCATATATTGCTGGAAAGCCCAGGATGTCTACTTTCCAACGCCGTTGAGAGCGCGCCAATTGGGCTTCTGTAGCTCCAGAAAATCCACTTCGAGTGCAGGGAGGTCAGAATCTAACAGCATCTGCAGTCCTTTTTGGTCTCTGAATCAGATTTTTGCTCAGGTCCCTCAATTTCAGCCAGAAAATACCTGAAATTACAGAAAAACACACAAACTCATAGTGAAGTCCAGAAAAGTGAATTTTAACTAAAAACTAATAAAAATATACTAAAAACTAACTAGATTAAACTAAAAACATACTAAAAACAATGCCAAAAAGCATACAAATTATCCGCTCATCAAAGTCGCATGGCGACGCGTACGCGTACATGACGCGTACGCGTGGATGGAAAGTTGCCAAGGGACGCATACGCGTGACCCACACGTACGCGTCGATATTCGCACGTGACCTCATTAAAGTGAATTCGCTGGGGGCGATTTCTGGGCTTTCTAGGCCTAAATCCAACTCACTTATGATGCTATTAAACCCAAGGAATGAAGGGGTATCAATCATCTAGTTAGTTATAGTTTAGTTGAGGCTTTAGTTATTTTCTAGAAAGAGAAGCTCTCTCTTTTCTCTAGAATTAAGATTAGGATTATGTTTAATTCTTTTCTAGATCTAGGTTTAATTCATGCTTTGATTTGCTTTTCCTTTACCAATTCTTGTTCCTTTACCTTTCCTCTCTCTAGTTTTGTACTTTAATTCTTGTAATTCTTTGCTTTTATGTTGATGCACTCTTGTTTTCCCTATTTTCCTTTTAATGCAATTTATGTTCTATTTTCCTTTATTGTTGATTTGCTTTATTGTTGTTAATTCCTTGCAATTAGTAATTGTAGATTTATTTTTCTTGCAATTTGATTTTACTTTCCTTTTATGCCTTCCAAGTGTTTGATAAAATACTTGGAAGGATGTTAGTGTAGATTTTTCTCCTCCACTTGGCTTTGGTTGAGTAATTGGAGACTCTTGAGTTATCTAACTCTTTTGTTGATTGATAATTGAAAGTTTCTAGTTGATTTGAATTCTACTAACTCTAGTCTTTCCTTAGGAGTTGACTAGGACTTGAGGAATCAAATTGATTCATCCACTTGACCTTCCTTCATAGCTAGAGGTTGACTAAGTGGGAGTAATAGACAATTGACGTCACAATTGAGAAGGATAATGAGGATATGACTTCTAATTTCCATACCTTGCTAAAGGCTTTTTACATTTGAGTTCATTTACTTTCTTGCCATTTACTCTTCATGCTTCTTATTAAAACCCCAAAATATGCATCCCATGACCAATAGTAAGAACATTTTCCTGCAATTCCTTTGAGAGACGACCCGAGATTTGAATACTTTGGTTATTAATTTTAGGGGTTTGTACTCGTGACAAACAATTTTGTATGAAAGGATAGTTTGTTGGTTTAGAAACTATACTTGTAACGAGGTTTCATTTGTGAACTTCTAAACCATCAATTTTCCGTTCATCAAGGTAGGTTTGGTTTTAGTTGAGTGTAATTATGTAAATGTGGTTGGGTTGTGATCATTTGGATGAGCAAAAATGAGTTTGGCTTCTAAATATTGGAAAAATTGGTGATTTCTATTTTTGGATAACAACTGATTTTTGACCAACTTTGGCGGTCCGTAACTTGGTCCACGGAGTTTGGAATTCTTTAAAATTGGATTTTTATGAAAGTTTATTTAACGATCTTTCCAACGGTTCAGAAATGGTTGAAAAAGTAATTTTGTAGAAGAAGTTTTGTGTGGTGGAAGTTTGAGGTTTAAAAATGAATTTCTGTAGCTTTTTAACTTAGTAAATTTTTTGGCAAATCGTACTTCCACGCGCACGCATCACTCTCAAGTTTTACTCCCCACGTGTGCGCCTGGCTGACGCGTACGCGTCGCTACACTGATGCGAATGCTTCGTAGAAAATCCCGAGAGTTGCGTGGGTACTGTGCTGGTTGTGTGCGATGAGCACAAAATGCACCCACACGTACGCGTGGCTAACGCGCACGCGTCACTCTGCTGTTCTAACTCCCACGCGTGCACATGGCTGATGCGTACACGTCGCCTTGCCTTTCTGACTTCCACGCGTGTGCATGGGCAACGCGCACGCATGACCCCGTTTTCACCCCAAAGCTGATTTTGAGTTTTCAAAGTTGAATTTCAGACTTCTAAGTCTTTATTCTCACCCTTTATGTCCTAAGCCTATGTTTGGTTCATGTCTTAAAATTATGAAGACATAGACACAAATACACAAGAGTACATAGACACAAGAAGGCATTAATTTTGCATTCTGTTTGATAATAAAGACATAGACACAACACACAACTCATAGTTTTACTAAAAAGTCAATTTTACCCAATTTATTCCTGTATCATCATCACCATTTATATCTTTTCATATTCCTTCAAAATCATCACAATTTACCATGGCATCATGCCATCACCATCTTCAAAACCAACATATTTTTTTTAATTTTTGGTAATTCTTTATCCAAAACAAAATCAACTCCTTAAACATAAAAAATTTACCCAAAATTGCTAAAAGTTAGCATAGAAAACACAAATCTCCATCAATCTAAATACAGATAGAATAAGTTATCACCTCATCCACAACAAAGAACACACCAAATAAAATTTAATCTTAAATTTAATATTTATAAAATAAACAAAAGTGTTTCAATAACATTCTAATTGAATAATAAAAACATTCAAATTTTTATTATAAAAAATTTAAAACAAATACAATTTGAGAACAAGGCAACAGAGTAACTGAAAAGAAAAAGAAAGAGGTAGAGAAAAATAAAAAGAAGATGAAAATGAGTAAAGGTGGAAGAAAGACAGGACCGACAACAGTCGTTGTTGATGTTGATTGAAGGGTGAAGCAGAAAGACTTTCTTCTTTGCTGTGATGCTACCTGCAAGGAGAAGATAGAAAACAAATAGCACCGCCAGAGAGAGGATGGAAGCGATGCCATTGAAGCACAAATCGGGCAACAACAATGGGCAAATAGAGTATAGAGGCTGAGAGAGGAAATGAAGAATGGCTGAAGAAAAAAAATAGGTTGAAGGGATAAAATGGTAAAAATTTTTCGTGTCTCAACTTAAAATTTAGTATCTCAGCTAATTGGAAAGACATAAAATACATGTTTTTTGTGGGTATCTATGTGTCGCCATGTCTCTCTTAGTTTGTGTCTCACGTACCAAAAAAAGAACACGTCCTACCGTGTCTCTGTCTTTGGCACACACAGACATCAACCAAATGGTGCCTAAATATTTATAGTATGCCTAGCGATGGGAAGAGGCTAGGAGATGTGATAACTTGTGGACGAAGTAAGGGGATAATTAATGATGAGTTATGATTAATGATTACTGTATGAGTTACTGAGGGTGATGATGGAAGTGCGGTATATGCCGTGAGTCAAAGGGCTGTATTTGATAATGATTATTGGCTGGTTATGGGTTATGCCATGAGCCAGATGCCTATGATAAATATTGATTTATGGCTAAAAATGAAAATATGGCTTTGAATGATTGTTTTATCTTGAGCTCTCTTTCTCGGAAGTGCAACCCCAGAGAGATGAAGGAAGGTGAGGATCTCCTTCCTTGTTCCTCCTGGTATTGTAAAATCGCCCCCAACAAGATGGTGGGAGGTTAGGATCCCCTCCTTGGTTCCTCCTGGGCATATGAGAATGTACCTCCTGGGTAGTTGCAAGGGTTGTGGTTGCGCCCCACTTGCTTCAAGTTGGTTAGTATAAAGGCTCCCCGGGTGGACGCAAGGGTTGTGATTTCGCCCCACTTGCCCTGTATAATGATGAGTGACGTATAAAATGTGCAATCATGTGATGTATAAATGACGATATGGTCATGATGAATGATTATGGAATGTTAGATGAAAGCACTGACTAGCCACCATGTGCTCCAGGTTGAGACTCGATACTCTGCTGACCCTATGTCGTAAGTGTGGCCGGACACTGTGAAAGTTCTGGATGAGCTCGCCCCCATGGATAAACACCAGTGTGGGTGTTGTGTGGATAAACACCAGTATGGGTGTTGTATGATTATGATTATGATCATGTTTATAATTGAGAATTACTCGAGCTGGGGATGCATGATAGAGGGACAGTCCAATGGTTAGCTACCAGGACTTTTCGGGTTGGCTTTATAACCGACAGATGAGACTCATCAGCCATAGGGTAGGCATATATCATTTGCATATGTTTTGAATTGTTTGGGTCTGCTTACTTTTTTTGGATTGCTATATCATATATGTTATGTTACCTGATTATGTGCTATTTGTTCTACTTGTACTTTAATTGTGTATTACTTGCCTGTATTGCTTGTGTTTGTACAACTGAGAGGTCCCTCATGCTGGTGTCGGTGGATGCTGAGGGCTGTTCTTGATGAGATGAATCAATGATGTGATTGAATAATGATGATGATTATTGAATGAGGTAATTGAGCTCCCTGGGTAGACGCAGTGAAGTGATTTTGCTCCAAGTGAGGATATGATGTATTGATATAGAATTGCTGAGACAAAATAACTGGTGATGGTTTTATTTATGATTCTGATTCTGATTCGTTGGAGAGTTAGAAAGTTGGAAAGCCTGAGGAAGATGAATTAGATTTAGCATTCCTTATGACAGTTGCCTGTTTGTGGATTAGCGAGAACATAGGATTAATATTTGGTGAAAGGAAGTTTAAGATGCTTAGTGAGTTTTTATTACAATGCATTGTATTTATTTGGCACTTTTACCATACTAGGAACCCATGGGTTGGGGGTTCTCATTCCGTATATATCTCTTGTTTTTCAGATACAGGTCCAGGTGCTCAGAAGTGAGCTGTGGTTCATCTAAGAGATGGCGAAGATCTTCATATTCTCCACTTTATATTTTGATTAGAATCTCTCCATCTTTATTTTGAAAAGTTTATATTATGTATTGAACTCTTTTGGATTTGCCTATAGAGGCTTTTATGTTTCTTTTGGGAGAGATTAGGAGATACTGTTGTCAACTACTTTTATACTGTACCCTAGCCGACCTAAACTTCGCGGGTCGTGACTAGTGGCTATTTACTTATGTTATATATCTATATACTATCCTTTCCTTGTTCTCCTTAATGCCTTTATCTGTATATCGCTTTTGACGTCTCGCCTTATCTTTTAGTTGTCGATGCGTGAGTGATACGACTTCATGATTTTATTTTTATTCTTTTCAGGTTTCTCGTTTAATACTCTTTTCAATTATACTTATAGTTATGTATTAAAAATCCACCTGAGAGTCGTACCACCGTAATATCATTGACTTATGACTAGAGTATAAGAATTTAAATATTAGAGTGTTACACAACTCAATTTTTGTTCCATTTAGTTTTAGTTCCTTCTATGTTTGCTTTGCACAAAGCATATTTGTGAATTTTCTGTCTTCTCTTGGATATGTGTAATTATAAATATATTTTAAAATTATTGAATGGTAAATTTTATGTTGTAGAATGTAATTTTTTTCTATACATATAGAACTTAGGTGGAAGCTTTTAAAAATGGACACATGTTGTATTGTACTCTATGTCCAATCAGGTCTTGTAGTTTCTATGTCCAATAGGATAGTTTGTAGTAATTTGTCTCTTTATATTAAGTATTAACTGAAATTAATTTTTGAATGGAAGTGTTAATTAGGCGGATTAAATTTTTTTATAAGTTAAAAATTTGGACCATACTTGAATTTGGACTTAAATAAGTCCCTGTTTTTCATTGTTATGGTTGATTAATTATTATAGTTTGTTATTTATAACTTTATCAATTGTCCGTGATCAAAGAAAGAAAAAAAATACCAATAGTTACCTTTGATTGTTTTAATCAAAGACAAAATAAAATAAAATATTAAAAAATAAAAATCTGATTTTAGAAAATGAATAACGATGTGGTTTTATTAAATTCTTATCATTCTTTTTTAGAAATTATTAGTATTTTTTATTTTAATACGAATTTTAGTTTCTTTAATTTTGTTCCCTCGGATTTATGTCAGAAATTAATTTTATTGAGAAATTTAATTTCTATTATATGTTGTTATTATCCCAGCCAATCATACTTAGATTGTAAGATTATTTATACCAATGGCTACTATTATATACTAAAATAATGATAAATAATAAATAAAAGAAAGAAAGAAAGAGAAAAGCTATATATTTATGGAGAGGGATTCAGAGGTTTAGATATGATAGTTCTATCTGTATTATGTGTATTTTTATTCATTGAGAACAAAAAATGTTATTAATGACATTTTAATTCATTTGTCATTTAAGTTGGTAGAACAGTCTTAAACCATATAATCTAATTTCCTGTCTCATTAAAGCTGCACTTGTTTAATTGATAAGTTTGGGATTCTAGAAACAATTCTTGAAAACCCACTGTGCTTTTATTATCGAATATTATATTTAGTTTGGTATCAAAATGTGTAGGCAATTTATTATTAGATTTGTATGCAATTTAGATTAGTTATTGATATATATGTGTGCAATTAATTTGATAATGTCATTTTGTTTTTCTTTTTTAAATTTTAGTTTAATTTGACTTGATGTTCTTCCATTAATTTAGACACTCTACTGGAGAAATCATCACTCGCAAAATGATAGCGATTTAAGTTTGGGCCTTGAAAAAAAGTGAAAAAGTTACGATAGAGTTGGATGCAGATGGACAAGGTCGAGATAACGGCTCAAACTTGTTTGTGAGATTTCTTGGTCAAGTAGCTCGTCGAATTATGTTTTTTCCCATATCAATCAAAAGATGGGATAAGATGCCAGAAGATAACACAAAAAAATAGTAGAAACTTATTGAAGTAAGTTTATTTCACTTTGATGTGCATTTTTATTGATTTGTTGTCATCCTAATTTAGCTCCTAGCTTACCTCTATTTAGGTTTGTCTTTTTTTTTTACTTTTATTATTTCTTGTTAAAAAAATTGTGTAAAAGATGAAATCTTGGTGTAGATAGATTCGTTTGGAGGTACTTTAAGTAAGCTATAACAAGATGCCATTGCTCTATGTTTTATGAATTGATTAGGTATTAAACAGGTACTGCTACAGGTTATATGCTATTGCTATCAATATTGTCAAGTTAGTTGCATTTCATTCTTAGGAGTTAGGATACACTTCCTGGATTTCTTTTCCCGTTCCAATTGCTAATTTCATGAATGTTTTGAAATTAATATTTGGAATTCGAAATACTTGAGAGGAAAATTTTGTTAAGATATATAGTTGTCTCAATTTGATGAAAACTGATAAAATTACAATCAAAAAAACTTTAACTCTATCCTAGCAGAATTCAAAAGGGGCTGTGTTTGAGGTGATGAGTTTTCTTGCAATTAGGCTTGTATATCGGATTCCTTCCTTTTATTTGTTCACACATGTTTATGATCACATTACAGCAAGAATGTTCATTATAAAAACTTATAAGTAGGCTTTGTTATGCATCATCCATTTTCTCAATCTTTTTTCTTTTCAAATATCTGCCGTTGGAGCTAGACAGCTATCTGACACAACATTGTGTTATAGTACACTGTTATGAATGTTTCAGAAATGGATAAACTACAATAAGCACGGGTTAGGATTAGCTTTAAAAATTCTTTTTTTTTTAATATTATCTTTCTAAGATATAATCTGTAGTATGGTTATCAAATCACAATTTTTAATAATTGATCTCCTCTATGAAATATTTCAAGAAAAATTTTGAGTTTGATTATGCTGCTGGCGTCAAATGGGCTCTGAGGACCTTAGGTGATAGATGGAAGGCCCATAAGTATAATTTACGAGGAGAATACTTCTTTCCTAACAAAAGAAAGGCAGAAATTCTGGCTGTGAATCCCTCAGACATACTGCCTGTTGAATGGACTGCTTTTGTGGATCATTATATGGATCTTAAAATAAAGGTAAATAATTAATCTATGTTTTTTTATTTTTTTATTGAATATTTATTATGGATATCTGGTAACATTTATTTACTAGTTTCTTGTTCTTAAAAATCATAGAAACAATGTTTGCAAAATGTCAGAAATCGTGAGAAGCTTATAGTTTCACATGCTGGTGGAAGTAAAAGCAATGCTAGGAGAGCAACTCAGATGGTATTATTTTTTTAATTATTGAGTCTAGTACTGATATAATATTACTATAAAATTAGCGGTTTTAATTAAATTTGTGATTAACTTTAATATCTATTTATTGTATTAGGTGAAAAAATTGGGAAGGCCTATATGTTGAAGCGAGGTTATTGTATCAACTTTGCTAAAGAAAGATGGGAGTTATGTAAGCGAGGAAGGACAACGATTAGTTGTGAGTGTCTCAATTTTTTTATATAGCTGTATATTTTTTTATATGCCTTGATTATGTCAATACTCTACTCCAATGCGATGTGCATTTGTTTGTAAGAAAAAATAGCAGAACATTTGTCTGAAGATCAAGAGCGTTTTGCCACTGAAGGTATTCATTCAAAAATCTTGGCACATCCGGATGATGCAATTGAAAAAATTTGCGGTCCTGAGAATTGTAAGCGAGTACGTGGCTTTAGTAATGCTTCATGTCCCAGTGATTTTGGTAAGTCAAAGCTAAGCGCATCTTTGGAGGGGCAATATATGGAGGTTCTAGCAGTGCATTGCAACAGTATGTTGCAGATTTAGAGAGGCAACTTCAAGAAGCTAATGATCAAGTGGCAACTTTCTACAGATTTCTACAACAGAAATACGGTAATGAAGTACCTACCTTCTTTGATTCTGTGCCACACATTCAGTCGGAATAATGCACCTCATGTCATGTTTATTTTAATTTTAATTTATATCTAGTTTGTATTGTTATTAGAGATACATTTATTTTTTATCGTACAGAATTATAGAACTTGATTTTTGTTATTTCTTTACTATATATATGAACAATGCAGATGCTTTAATTTACTGTTATATAGAAATAAATATATGCAATATCAATTTATAAAAATATTCAATTGGTAATTATGGTTGAGAGTTTTTTTGTAAATTAAAAAAAATTAACTATGAATTTATGTGTTGGTAAATAGCCCATAATATTGGCCACGGAAAAAAAGTGGAACAAAATCCAATCTGTCAAATATTTTTTATGCATGTTTTTTGTTTGCCACGGAAAAAACTGTGGCTAAATAACCCAGCAATATTTAGCCACAAAAAAAAGTGGCAAAAAAAGTCCAGTCCGTCAATATTAGCCACAGAAAAATTGTGGCAAAATTATACTTGTTGGTTACACTGTTGTTATTTAGCCACAGTTTAGAGTGTGGCCAATAATGTAAAAAACCGTGACTATTCAGATGTCTTCATGGGTCATAAAACTGTGGCTAATCGGTCGAAAACTGTGGCTAACTGAAAAGGCGTTGCTTTTGTTAGCCACAAAAGTGTATTCATTGTTAATGCTTAGTTGTCACGGATTTTTGTGATTTTAGTCACAATTTTTTCCGTGACTAATCACCACATCTCTAATAGTGTCGGTGTTTTTACATTGCCAAACTCATATTAAATTTACCTTTCTCAATCTATTATCATGTGGATTGAGCTAACTACCAAAAACTATCATGCAGTACGTTTCAAATAATAATAATAAT
>NC_029781.3:68773002-68773890 GCF_000817695.3 Arachis duranensis
ATAATAATGTTATTATTTATAACAATATATAATGGGAAAACCTATTTTGTGTTCAATATTTTTTTTTATTTTTATCCTTTTTAATAACTTACTTCCAGTTACAAAATTCTCAATATTTTATTTTCATTCACGTTCACGTCAATATAATTTCTCCCGTTAATTTCTCTCACATGACGTTACTACATCAGTTACAGAATTTTCACTACTTAATCTTCATCTTCATCTATAATAACTAATAGAATACTAGTTTCTCCTCTTAATATCTCTCACTTCCTGGTTACTCCATAATAGAAAAAATTCATTTGTTTCTCCTCCATCTTCTCCTGCATCCTTCTCATTTCGCTTAAATATAATGTAAAACCTGCTGTAATCAACTTTTCGTCATTAAATAAAAGTGTAAAACTATTTTTATATGTTTCTTTGATCAATTACAGTTGACAACATACCAATGGAAGATTCATGTGGAAGTGGTCGACGAACTTGGCAAGACTATGCCACAGTGGCGGAACTTGAAACAAAATTTTGAGGGGTCAAATAAAGAATAATTTTTAAGATGCTTTTGATATAGACCCCATTCAAGATAAGATCGTCTAACCTCATCTCTCTGGTTTGGGTGATATTGTCAAATTTAAAGCTGTTTTCCAGGGTTTCGTTCCAAAAAATTAAGGTCAAACTCATCAGATGTAACTTTTTGAACTTTTGAAGATCGTATCTCACTTTTTTCGTGATTCATTAAAGTAGAAGAACTATCTACAGGTGTTGATATTATAAAAGTTATATGATCTCATTCTTAAATATTAGCTTTCCTCTTAAAAAATGCATCAATTTTTTTATTTTTATTATTATTTTATATAAAAATTTTAATATATAAAGAAGAAGTTAGAAAGG
>NC_029781.3:68774056-68777224 GCF_000817695.3 Arachis duranensis
ATTGAACTTATTGGGTATTTTAAGTCATAATAAAGTATTTAACCCAATTAAACTATTTTTTATCTTTTAAAAAAGTACTACTAATTTTTTTATAAAAAATCTGGGGGGCCATGGTCCCCCTTGTCTGAACTAAGCTCCGCCACTACTATGCTAGGCAACGAAGACAAAATATGACTGAAAAACAAAGGCAGCAACACCTTGCCAGAAGACTTGCCAATTACCGAGAGAGTATTAGACAAAAAAAAATAAATCGATACATTAAGTGGACTAACTAACCTGACAACACCATTACAAGATATCACCAATATACCCCCTCAACAATACTCTACATCAGGTACTTTAAATTATACTTCCTATTAATAAATTTATGTTGTTAGTTTATATCATTTAATATGAATTATTTTCTATGTTATTGGACTCTTAATACATACCAATTATGTATAATTTATTTCTTAAGTGTACCCTTAAATTATCAAATTATATTATTTTCATCTTAATAATAAATTTTCTACATATACAGATACTCACAATAATATCGGAACTGGTTCAAGTAATATACCATATGATCCAAATATGGGTAGGAATCTTATATATTTATATTTATTTAATTAATAGTAATTTATTTTTCCTTAAATTTTGATTCAATAAATTTAACCGGCTAATAACAAATATAGATTTAATAATAAATTTAACCGGTTAAATAGTAGATTGTTTACTATTATTAAATAGTAGATTGTTCTTAATTAAATATTGTTTAGATAATATATTTGTTATTAGATGTTCAAATTAAATATTATAGTACATTATAATATTTCTTATAGTTATTGTTAGATATGTTCAATGTTTAATGATATATTTGTTATTAATTTTTTTGACTCTATAACAAAAACAACTTAGTTGATAATTCTGGTATATTTTTTTTAACATTTTCTTCTACAACTTAAATTTGTCATTTAATTTAAATTATTTTTACAATATCTCCATGTTAATGTATTCTTAATATTATTTATCTGTAATTTATCTACCGAATATACTCTTAAATTCTCAACATACATTATTTTTATGTTAATAATAAATTTTTTAAATATTTAGGTACTCATAATAAAAGTAAAACTGATTCCCGAATGGTAATAAATATAGGTAGAACTCCTATATATTTATTTAATTAATAGTAATTTATTTTTTCGTAAATTTTGATTCAATAAATCCTATATTATTGTCCTAAATAATATTATTATAAAAATAAATAAAATGTTCTCGTGCCGTATCATTATAAAAAAATTATATTAGATATATGTTTAATAATATAATTGTAACTTAAATTTTTTCACTTTATAACAAAAAAAATTAGTTGATAATTTTGATATTTTTTTATACTTTTTCTTATAAAAATAGACATATCAGAAGTGTTAATTTTTTCATTATATAAATTTAAATTGATAAACTTTTACTATTTTTAATATAATTATTATGCTACCAATTTAATATAATTTTTATATTCACGAATTACTTATGTAAACCCCGGTTAAATTAGTAGATAATTAGTCAATAAATTAATTTTTAATAAGGAAGATTAGAAATGTGAATATTATATTAAATTAGGATAGAGCTCATCGAAACGAGAATTTTGACACCAATTTCAAAGAAAACGGTCCAAGATTGGACCGAACGGACCAAACCGGTTAAACCGGGCCGAACCGATTAAACCGGGCCGAACCGGTTAAACCGGGCTGTGGGCCCAATTAGTCCAACAATTAAAAAGAGCCACGGGCTCTTATTCTCTTCATTTCCCTCAACGATGCAGCAGCCTCCCAGGGAAGAGAAGAAGAGAAATTCGTTTACGGTGAATTCAATTTCCCGTAACTTCCTCGTTTGAGCTCCGATCGCCGGAACAATTTCATAGGTAACTTGATATTCCACTTCAGTCTCTCATTTCCCCCAATTTTTGAGTTTTGAGAAAGGGTGTTGAATTTCTTTGATTTTTGATGTTTTAGGATCCAATTAGCTTGAGGAAAACGTTCACTCTTACTTATGTGAAGCTTGGGTAAGGTGAGGATATGATAATTCCATTTTAATTTCATTGAATTTGAGCTTTGAGTATTAAATTGGGTATATGTGTTATAAATGTGTATTAGGTTGTAAATAAATAATTGGAGCTTGAAATTGTGAAAATTAGAACTTGGAGGAAGCTGAGCCTGGTGTTTAATGAATTCTGGAAGAACTTGGAGGAAGCGGATTAGTTGAGGTTTTGAGGGCTGTGTTCTTTTAGGAAAATTTTCTTGGAATAATACTTGGGAATCAGCTAAGGTATGGTTTAGGTTTCTTGCATTTAATATATAATGTTCTGTGAAAACTTAGGCTAGATGACCATAGGATAAGTCGTTGAATTTTGGTTGTTGGATTTGAATATTGTATGAGTATAATTGTTGATCTGAGGTAGATTTATTGTGGTGACTGTTATAATAATGAGGAAGGGTGTGTTGAATTAAAAAGAAAGCAGGTTTGGACCCGAAAAGGGTGGCAAAGTCCGAGTTTTAGAGGAGATGCTGCCGAAATTTTATAAAAATTAGAGATTTTGTTTATATGATTATTTAAAAAGATTTAGATTCAAAGGTTATGTGGTTTGATTTAGAGTTATTAAGAAAATGAGTATGTTTTAAGTTTGATTCATTTGGAAAAAGATGAATTATATTTTGAATTGGAACTATTGATGAATGTAATGGGAGGTGTGATAATGAAGGATAATGATTGAGTATGATTGATGTATGATGATGAATGAGATGCGATTGAGAATGATGTGGATGTTGATGAATTATAATTGAATTATTTATATGGCTTATGAATTTGAATAATCTGAGATACGAGATTCCCTGGATTAAGTGCCGTGGCTTGCCACTACGTGTACCAGGTTGAAAACTTGATACTCTGTTGACCCTACGACGTAAGTGTGTGACCGGGCACTATATAAATTCCCGGGAATGTTACCCCCATTGAGTATTATTGATTATTTGAGAAAAAATCTATGCATAGACTCTTGGGGATGCACGTCGGGGGACCGTCTAAGGACAATTCAGACTTGTCGGGTTGGCTGGATAACCGACAGATGAGCCTCATCAGCCATAGGACAGGCATGCATCATATGCATATTACTTGAACTACTTGCTTGTG
>NC_029781.3:68781983-68785481 GCF_000817695.3 Arachis duranensis
ACAGGTTTTTTGATGTCAAAAAGGTGATTCCAGTCCAGAAAAATTAAGTTGTCAACAAAAGGAAAACCTTTTCTTTTCAAAGATGGCAGATCAGCGAGAAATGAAGAGCATAGGGTACGATACTGGATGACTCCCTCATAAAAATCATTATTCATGGCAGATTTGAATCTATAGGGATTATAGTTTGAATGAGCGGTCATAAAATGGGCTTTGTGATCAAATGGTCCAATTTCTGGTTCTTTAACATTGTTGAGTGGGACTCGAGTGTTACCTCTCTGTGAACGCACAGGAACTGACCTTGCTCTGGGTTGTTGTGGCTCAGGAACAGGTTCCTCCGTCGCCGGACGCTTCCCTTTGGATGAGGGTGGCTTTGAAGAGCCAGGTTTTGAAGAGGCAGGTTTGGAAGGCGTTGCCTTTGGTGGTGGAGTAGGTTTGGCAGGGGCAGGATACCTTGGAGTAGTCTTAGTTCGAGCCATGGGATCACACCGAGGAGGAGAGGTTGGAGGAGAAGGAGAAGGGGTAAAGGTTCGGTCTTGAGAGCGAGTGGAAGGTTTTGTGGGCAGTTTGTATATCTTTTCACGAGGAGCCCTCTTTGCAATGACTTTCTTCCTCATAGTGGTGTGAGAGGGAAGAAACCGAAGGGTTGAGGAGAAGTTATGGAGGGAAGAGAGGGAGTGTTGGTAACCGTACTCAAAAGCAAGTTTCTAAAACCATGCAACTGCATCACCATTTGAAAAGACTTGACAAGACATGACCTCATAAAAGAAAGATTTTATTTGATTTTAAAATTTGAAAACAACAAATTTAACCTGAAACCCCTTTTCGGCCAATATTAAATTTTTGAAAAACTTTTTGGGCCACAAAACTTTTAGTGAAAGCCTTTTATGAAACACAAACGAAAAACTAACAAGATTGTATCATTCATATTTGGGCCTTGAGGTGATATGAAATCAATGAAACACACTTGGACCACTCTTGTTCTGAAAAATGAGGTTGGCCCAGATTAATATTTACTTGAAACAAGCTCAGATCACACTGACTGGATGGAAACGTTCATCACTTGCCCAGAATTGTCTCATGCCTGTTTATGAGACAAAAAAAGCTCCAGCAAATACATCAGTGTTTTTCAAACAAGGAGTCATAACTCAAAATTCCTAGACAAGTCCTAAGCATGCAAAATCTATCCTCAGCCAATGGTTTTGTGAAAATATCTGCTAATTGTTCTTCTGATTTAACAAATTGAATGCAAATATCCCCCTTTTGGACATGTTCTCTTATAGAGTGAAATTTCACTTCAATATGCTTGGTCCTAGAGTGCAAAACTGGATTTTTAGAAATGTTGATGGCACTCATATTATCACACATTAGGGGAATATTTTCAGCATTTAATTTGTAATAAGCAAGTTGTGTTTTTAACCATAAAAGCTGAGAACAACAAGAAGAAGCAGCTATATACTCAGCCTCCGCAGTGGATAGTGCCACTGTTGGTTGCTTCTTGCTTGACCACACATTTAAGGATTTTCCAAGGAAGCAGCATAAACCAGAAGTGCTCCTTCTATCAACTCTGTCACCAGCAAAGTCTGCATCACAATAACCAACTGCAGAAAAGTCGTTAGTTTTAGGATACCAAAGACCAAATTTGGATGTGCCATGAACATATCTAATGATCCTTTTAACTGCAGAAAGATGTGACTCCTTAGGTTTGGATTGGAACCTAGAACACAATCCAACACTTTGCACAATATCGGGTCTAGAGGAGGTTAAGTACATAAGAGAACCAATCATACCTCTATACCTAGTCTCATCAACATCTTTCTCATTTTCTCCCTTATCCAATTTTGAATTCGGGTGCATGGGAGTTCCCATGGTTTTGGCATTTTCTAGACCAAATTTCTTAACTAATTCCTTGGCATACTTTTCTTGATGAATGAAAATACCATTTTCAGTTTGTTTAATTTGTAGCCCAAGGAAGAAATTAAGTTCACCCATCATACTCATGTCAAATTCACTTGTCATGAGCTTTCCAAATTCAGTACAAAGGGATTCATTTGCTGATCCAAAAATAATGTCATCAACATATATTTGGACTAAAATAAAAGAATCATTAGAATTCTTGATAAATAGAGTTGTATCAGTGGTGCCTCTTTGAAAACCATTTTTCAAAAGAAATGAGCTAAGTCTCTTATACCAAGCTCTAGGAGCTTGTCTTAAACCATAGAGAGCTTTAGACAATTTAAAAACATGATTAGAATGCTCTTTATTTTCAAAGCCAGGGGGCTGTTCCACATATACCTCTCTATCTATCACCCCATTCAAAAATGCACATTTCACATCCATTTGGTATAGTTTAAAACCACAAAATGCAGCATAGGCTAAGAGAAGTCTTATGGCTTCCATTCGGGCAACAGGGGCAAAGGATTCATCAAAGTTTATTCCTTCTTCTTGGTCATATCCTTGTGCCACTAGTCTTGCCTTGTTCCTTGCAATGCTGCCATCTTCTCCCAACTTGTTCCGGAATATCCACTTGGTGCCGGTCACTTTCTTTCCACTTGGCCTTGGAACCAACGTCCACACTTGGTTCTTTTCAAACTCAAGAAGCTCATCCTCCATAGCCTTAATCCAAGAAGGGTCACTAAGGGCTTCCTTGACGTTTTGAGGCTCCATTTGTGAAAGAAGGGCAATGTTTGATTCTTCACTTGCCTTTCTAGTGGAAGACCTAGTTTGCACTCCATGAGAGACGTCCCCAATGACAAATTCCTCAGGATAATTCTTTAAGAACCTCCATTCACGAGGTTTAGTGGACTTGGAGGCAGATTCGGTCACCAATGGAATCTGTATGCTGCTGTCTGCAGAATTTCCTTCAGGTTCATGAGACAAAATGGAATTGTCTCTTGAATTTTCAGCATTTGCTGTTTCTGGTTCAGCTTGTCCAGAATTTTCCTTTCCATGATTCTGAGCTGATTCATCATCCTTATGAGCTTGATTTCCTGCATCACCATCTTCCAAAATACTTTGCACCAAGTTAGTATCACAGAATGTAACATGTATGGACTCTTCAATAATTCTAGCATCTTGATGATAAACCCTATATGCTTTACTAGTTGTGGAATATCCTACAAACAAGCACTCATAAGCCTTTGGATCAAATTTTCCCAAATTTTCTTTGTTATTTAAAACAAAACATTTGCATCCAAAAATGTGCAAGTAATCCAAGTTTGGTGGGTAGCCTTTCCAAAGTTCATAAGGGGTTTTCTTCAAAAATTTCCTTATGATTGTTCTATTCAAAATGTGGCAAGCTGTGTTAACCGCTTCAGCCCAAAGGAATTTTGGAACATTACTCTCACAAAGCATGGCTCTTGTCATCTCTTGTATGCTTCTATTTCTTCTTTCCACAACACCATTTTGTTGTGGTGTTCTTGGACAAGAGAAGTTGTGAGATATTCCAAATTCCTCACAAAAGGATTCAAACAAATTGTTTTCAAATTCAGTTCCATGATC
>NC_029781.3:68785699-68787953 GCF_000817695.3 Arachis duranensis
GATTCAAACAAATTATTTTCAAATTCAGTTCCATGATCGCTTCTTATAGAAGAGATTTTCAAATCCTTTTCATTTTGAATTTTCTTGCAAAAAGGTTCAAAGGCCGAAAAGGCTTCATTTTTGTGTGCAAGAAATAAAACCCAGCCAAACCTAGTGTAGTCATCCACAATTACTAAACCATAATGTTTACCACCTAGGCTTTGAGTTCTTGTTGGACCAAATAAATCAATGTGTAGCAACTCAAGTGGTCTTTTAGTAGAGATGTCTTCCTTTGGTTTAAAAGAACTTTTTGTTTGTTTTCCCATTTGGCAAGCATCACAAGTGATGTCTTTGTCAAACTTTATCAAAGGAAGGCCTCTTACTAATTCTTTTTTTACAAGTTTGTTTATTTGAAACATACTTGCATGGCCTAATCTCTTGTGCCATAACCACTTTTTAGATTCTTTTGAGTGAAGACAAGCTACATTTTGATCTTTTAGTTCATCAAGAGTAAGTCCATACATATTATTGAAACGCTTGGCAACAAACATCACTTCATTTGTTTTTTCATTAATAACACAGCATTCAAGTCTTTTGAAAACAACTAAATATCCTAAATCACACAGTTGGCTAATACTCAAAAGATTGTGCTTTAATCCACAAACAAGAAGCACATCATCAATGAAAGTAGATTGCTCATTACCTACTTTTCCAACAGCAATGATTTTACCTTTACCATCATCTCCAAAGGTCACAAAACCTCCATCATACTTGTTTAGTTTGATGAAGTAGGTTGACCTTCCAGTCATGTGCCTTGAACATCCACTATCCATGTACCACAAGTCCTTTTTGTTCTTGGATGCTAGGCAAATCTGCATGATGAGTTTCAAGTAGCTTTAGGTATCCAAATTAATTTGGATCCTTTGAAGTTAATCCATCTTGGTTGCCCAAGTGCATTGAAATCACAGACAACATTGTAGACTTTGTTTCCTACAACTCTCTTCTCAATGAAGCATTGTACATATGAATGACCAAATTTCTTGCAATTAACACAATGGTTTTCTTGAGCGCGTTGCTGAAACTGATGTGAGTTATATTGCTTGAAATGATTAAAGCTTTGAAATTTTCTGGTTTTTGGAGAAGATGCATTTCTTTTAACAAACTGATTTTTATTAAAGTTATTCCTCTTTGCAAAAGTATTTTCACCAGAATTTTTTTGAGCATTATTGCCTTTCGAATATGAGGTTTTGTTGTAAAAAGATGGTTTCTTGAAATCAACCTCATTTTTTGAAACATAGCCCAAACCTGGTCGGTTTGAACTCGGACCAGTTCTTGGTGAAATTTCAGTTTTATTTGTGTATTCTTCATCAGATTTTTCTTCACAAGTGGAAACATATCCGATACCTGATTTATTTGGTATGGATTTTGTATTTGATGAAGAGGCCACAAATTTTATAGAGGAAGTGTTGGAAACAGCATCTTCCTTGGCTATGTATCCTAAACCAGATTTTTCAAACAATGGTCTTTGACTTGCAAGTAATTTGTCCAAGTTACTAGAACCTTGTGCAAATTTTGCCAAGTCACCATTCAGCCTTTTAATTTTATCATTTAATCTTTCATTTTCAGCAATTAACTCAAGTGAGGGATCCACAATGTGCTTTCCTTTTAATTTTTCAAGTTCAGATTTTAGAAATCTGTTTTCTTCAATGATGTCTAAAGCACATTCAGTTTCCTTCACTTTTTCTTTTAAAAACTCATTTTCAGCTCTTAACACATCTCTTTCAAATCTGCATTCATTGTATTTGTCAAGCAGTTTTGAGGTGTTTAAGGTAAGATCATCAATAATAGCATGCAAGTCCTCAATGGTCAAATCATAATAATTTACCTCATCAAGATTGTTGTTTCCAGCCATGAAACAGTCCTTGTCATCTCCTTCAGATTCTTCTTCTTCATTTGAGTCATTCTCAAGATCCTCCCAAGCTGCCATGAGTACTCTCTTCCTTTCCTTCTTTCATTTGTCCTCCTTTTTGAGCTTTGGGCAGTTTGACTTGAAGTGTCCAGTTTCCTTGCAATGATGACACGTCACCTTGCTCAAGTCTATCTTGTGCTCCTTTGAACTTGAACCCTTGTATTTGCCCTTGCTCTTCATCATCCTTCTAAATCTCCTAGCAAAAAACAAAAGCTCGACATATGAAATACCATCACTAGACTCACTCTCTTTCGGTTCTATTTGTGACTTAAGGGCTATTCCCTTTTTCTTTGAGTCTGTGTTTGT
>NC_029781.3:68789312-68801110 GCF_000817695.3 Arachis duranensis
TTTTCAACTTGACCGAAAGCCATGAAGAAGTAACCGAACTTGTTTTCCAATGGTCGACCAAATCTGAACCCTTGAATACCAACTTGGTCCCTAAGTCTTGAATAAGACCGTAGATACACAGCAGAATAGGGCAGAGTGCAACTTTCCCTTCACAGCCATTTTCGGATAGAGCAGAGAGTAGGGAAGAAAGGATGAAGATCTGATTCATGCAAGATGATATGGTTTACCTTTCTTAAGCTTGATTTAGCTTGGGATTTCTGTTTTAGCTTCTGTGCTTCAAGCTTCAACTCTCTCTTTCTTGCTTCTTTGGTTAGTGGCTTATGGAAGAAGCTTTTCTTCTCTTTCTCTTTCTTGCTTTTTCTGAAATCTTGATGTGACTTGATTAGAAGGAAGAAGAACGTTGCTTTTAGTTAAGCAAGAGAGAGGGAATTTCAATTCTGAAACCAGTTCGGGCTTGGATGATGTAACCCGTTTGGCCCATCTGATTTCTTTGGCTTTTATCCTTTGCTTTTGTTTGGGCTTTACCCATTAGCCTTGCTGCATTGTCTTTATACCTTTTGGGCTATTAACATTTGGCCTGCAACAATAAACAATTAGTTAATAAGTAGATATAATTAATCAACACTAATTATTTATTTTGCTCAAAAATAATGTTTGTCATCATTAATTAATTTAGTTAATTTCTTAACTCAACATATGTTTAATAATATAATTGTAACTTAAATTTTTTCACTGTATAACAAAAAAAATTAGTTGATAATTTCGATATTTTTTTATACTTTTCCTTATAAAAAATAAATATATCAGAAGTGTCAATTTTTTCACTACATAAATTTAAATTGACAAATTTACTATTTTTAATATAATTATTATGCTACCAGTTTAATATAATTTTTATATTTACGAATTATTTATCTCTAAAAAAAATTATATACTGTAAAATATAATCATTTAAAATACATTATAGTCGTTCCAATAATATGATTGCTATTATTCAGATGCTCATAATAATAATGGTCCAATTAATATCTAATAGAATTTTATATTTCATATCTTTCTTAATATTATACGATTCCTTTAAACGTTTTATTTAATACACAAAAAAGGTTCAAATATTTTTAATAAATATATATAACATTGTAAAAAATAAATGATAATTTCTTCACTTAATAAATCTATTATACGGTTACACTTGAATTATTTTTTAAATGGTAACTTTTTACATGAACTAAAACTGCCTATCATGTATTTGTATTTTACGGTCACTATCTATTCTTTTTACTTATTTAAAGTTTGGATAATTATGATATTAATGAGTATTCTACGTATTCTATTACTTCCAATCAATTTAATTTTGTATGATTTGTTTCTTATAAAGTAACCTCTCAATTATCACTAATTTGTTAATGTATTCTTTTTACATACTATCAGAAATTTATAGAAATAGATCTGATCAAAACAGTAGACGTGAAAAAAATATAACTGGTTAGTATTCTACTTTTTTTTTCTTCATATATTTAGTATTGTGACATAATTTTAATAGGTAAATAAATTTATAAAAAATTATTATTTAACCTTATATGTTAGCATATTAATGTATTCATAGTAAATATTAAGTGTGAGCATAATTGATGTTAAAAAATTTATTTATTTAAGATCATTACAAGAATCAATTATAAAAAAAAGTGTCAGTGCCTAACAAAAAAAATTAAAATCTATACACAAACAAATTTATAAAAAATCAATATAATACTCAAAATATTTATTTGCCAATTAAAATGAAAAATATGTAAACTTTAGCGAAAACAAAAAAATACGTAATTTAAAAAATTTTATATTTTGTTGAATCATTTTGTTATAATTCACACAAACATGACAAAATAAAATAATTAATAAAATGTTAAAAAAATTATTTATTTAAGATCATTACAAGAACTAATTATAAAAAAAGAGTGCCAGTGCCTAACAAAAAAAGTGAAATCTATACACAAAAAATTTTATAAAAACCAATATAATACTTAAAATATTTATTTTTCAATTAAAATGAAAAATATGTAATTTAAAAAATTTTATAGTTTTTTGAATCATTTTATTATAATTCACACAAATATGACAAAATAAAATAATTAAATAAAATATATTTTAAGAAATAAAATAAATAGTAAAAATTAAAATATAACTCTAGGAGAAAGCATACAAAATAAAAATTATTGGAAGTAATAAAACAAATAAAATATGAACCAATATTATTGTCATGTATTGTATTATTTCGACTAGTAATAGCTAAATATTTAAAAAACATGTAACAAAACATATAAACTAAAAAAATTTTCCAAAGGCAAAAATTGTCATACTCTATATAAGATAATTAACTAAAAAATACTATAAGACAACTGATGCAACAGAGAACTTTATACAAAAAAATTATGATATATAAAGATAGCATTTAAAAAATATATTTATTTCAGACTCAAACTATATTGTATTGACTATTTAATTTAAAAAAAATAATCCATAACAACCATAGTGTTACCATCTAAACAAAAATATATAATTGAACAAGAAAATAATAAACATTTAAAATAATATAATGTTATAGATCGTATGTGATTTTAACTTGGTTATAACAGTTTCGAATAAAAAGTTTTAAACAAAATGATTTTATTAAAAAAAAGAATAAAACTATTTTGCGACACAATAAATAATATTTCTTTATAATTAAAAAAATAAAAACATTTACTTAATGAATAAAAAACATCTTTATAAAGAATAAAATAAAATATTTTATAATTAAAGTTGTTAAATACATCTGAATAATAAAATTTAAAAAATATAAAGTCAAACAACATCACAATATTATACAGTGTAACAAAATTAAAAAAATGATTGAAACATCACTTAAATATTTGATAGTTACTTATCTCTTTTGTATGATGATCATTATAATGGAACTAATTCTTTGTATTTATAATCAACAAAGAACTATTTTTTTAGTTGTTACAAAATTAATCATTTTCTGATTTTCATTATGAATGTAACCAATTATATGTAAATTTAATACGAGTACAGAAATTAGACAAAATGTTCGAGCATCCCATAATTGTGCTCGAAATTTTCAAGAGGATGCAACAATAATTCGAACTCCGCTACCAATTCCAAGGACATGTCATTACTATAGCGTACGTCTATTTCACCATGAGATGTTCGAGATGTGTTGTAATGGGGAAAAGTCTCTCTTCCCCGAGTAAATGCTTCTCAAGAATTGCTTGAAATCTTCCTGGACCCCTCTGCAGAAGGAAACCATTTTAGAAAACATATTCGTGGATACAATCATGTATTTTCCTTCACTTCGTGTGGTGTGCACATAGACGAACAACTGGCTTAACAGGTCGTGGTATATATACATTTTGTGCTCAAGGCTCAATATATCACAGTATAGGGAAATTTTATCCGGATCAGGGCACGCGGCCACGGTTTTTGCAACTGTACATATATAATACTGATCACGAGTTGCAGAATAGGATGTTGGAGAACACACAACTATATGAAACATTGGTGTTCAAATTACAACAATTGCTACATCGGTATAATCCTTTTCTCCATGTGTTTCGCCAGCTTGCACAATGGTCAGATGTACATGAGTGTAGTTTGCTCATTAGAGAGCGACCTGCTAATCAGCCATAATATAGTCTTCCAACTGCGTCGCAAGTAGCAGCTATAATTGTTGGTGATGATGTTAAAACAATGATTTGTGGGTGAGATATTAAGGTGCAAACTCATGCTGGTAGCCTACGAAGGATTCGGAAATTCGTTGGCTATTACGATCCACTACAATATCCTCTTCTTTTTCCCTTTGGAACTCATGGATGTGATATCAGTACCCAAAGTCAAAGTGGCAGCAAAGTATCATGCCGAACATATAATAGCTATATGTTCCAGGTACAAATCCCCATTTCCTACGCAGTATAGAGTTCAATAAAATTCTGCCAAAAAATTGTTCAATGTATCTAATCTTTTTTGCAAAATCTTAAAAATTTATAGATCCGCCCCGATGATCATTCCACCGTATTGCAAGCAGGGTGGCTACTACAACAATTTGTTGTTGATAACTCTGTGAAAATTGAAACTAGAAAGTTAAGATGGGTTCAAACTAGACAGAAGAAATTACGAGTTGAATTATACCAAGGGTTACAAAATGCTTTGCACACAGGAGAAACCAATGCAGGTAAATATTATTGTATCTAATTGTTACTTCGTAAATCATTAAGAATTACCCAAAATAATTATTAAAATTAATAATATTTCTCTATATATTTGTCTTCAGAAAATGTTGGAAGAAAAAGAACAATATTACCATCGTCGTTCATTGGTAGCCGTCGCGACATGACCCAACGATATGAAGATGGAATGACGATTGTTCTTAAAAAGGGCAAGCTAGATATTTTTCTCACAATGACATGCAATCCATCTTGGACTAAAATAACTTCAGAACTCAACCCAGTTCAAACTCCACAAGATCGTCTAGATTTAACAACAAAAATTTTTCGAGCCAAATTTGAACAGCTAAAAGAGGATGTAATTACTAAGGGTGTCTTGGGAAAGGTGAAGAGCTATATTTATGTCACTGAGTTTCAAAAAAGAGGGTTGTCACATGTACATATGTTGCTAATCTTAGAAAATAATGACAAGTTAATTGACCCAGAGCATTATGATAGTTTGGTACTTGCAGAGATACCATCTAAAGAAGAAGAACCATACCTACATGATGTAGTGCTAAAATATATGATTAATGGTCCTTGCGGTACACTTGATCAATCTTCACCCTGCATGAAAAATGGCCAATGTAAACACAACTACCCAAAAGAGTTCACAGCAGAAACACGAAGAGGTGACGACTCATATCCGCAATATAGGCGACGATTCGACATTCCAGTACCGATTAACCAAAATGTCACAGTTGATAATAGATGGGTAGTTTCGTACAACCCTTGGCTACTACTAAAGTATGATTACCATATTAATGTTGAGACATGTAGTAGCATCAAGAGTATAAAATATCTCTACAAATATTGCTACAAGGGTCCAGACCAGGTTGCAATGGAAGTTCACAACGGTTCTAATTTTGACGAGGTCCAACAGTTTGTTGATGCAAGATGGATTGCTGCTCCAGAGGCATGTTGGAGAATATTTAAATTTAACTTTTACCGAATGTATCCATCAGTGGAAAAGTTAGAAATTCATTTTCCAAATCAACATCAAGTGAGCTTCTATGATCACCAAACCATTCCTAAAATACTTAATGATGATTATTTCTCTAGAACAATGCTCACTGAGTTCTTTGCCCTAAATCGTGAGGAAGACCAACAATCTAGGCATCTTCCGTACAGGGAAATTTCAGAGTATTACACTTGGCACAACAAGGAAAAGGAATGGTATCGGCGCAAGATACAGAGGAGATCCATCGGTCGAATTTATACTGTATCACCTTCAGAAGGAGAAAAATTCTATTTGCATATTCTGTTATCTAACATTAGAGAACCAATCAATTGGGATGACTTGCTAACAGTGAATGGGGTCCAATATTTGTCCTTCAAGCAATCTGCTCAACACCGATGATTGTTAGAGAGTGACAGTAACATCTGTGCGTGTTTGGTTGAGGCTTCTATTTTACGATTGCCATGTGCTTTACGAAGGTTGTTTGCAACCATCTTAATATTTTGTGAGCCTACAGATGAAAAAAGCTTATGGGATGAATTTTTTTCATATATGGTGGATGATTATCCGTCAACCAGCACCACAACAGCCTTAGTGTTCACAAATCGGCTACTCAGGGATATAAATGATATACTCCTTTAGCATGGAAAACAGATTACACAATACAATTTGCCATCTCTAACTCATGAAAATGAAAATGACAACCTGATACCCAGAGTTATCCAAGAAGAACTGTCTGTCGAAGTACTCCGGGAAGACTTGTGTTCCGTAGCAAGATTGAATGATGAGCAATCTAAAGCTTTCAAGTGCATTATGAATACAATTGATCGAAGAGAAAGTGGAGTGTTCTTTGTTGATCGGCCAGGAAGATTAGGCAAAACATTTCTTTACAGAGCTATAATTGCAGAATTGAGAAATAAGGGTCATATTATCTTGGTAACTGCATCATCAGAAATAGCCGCAACATTATTTCCTGGGGGTCGAACAGCTCATTCTAGGTTTAAGATCCCAATTAATGCAGAACCATCATCCATTTGTAACATAAGCAAACAATCAGATCTTGCAAAGCTTATTAGACAAACAACGACAATAATCTGGGATGAAGCACCAATGACAAATAAAGAATCAGTGCAATCATTAGACCGTACCCTAAGAGACATATTAGCAAATGATATGCCATTTGGAGGAAAAGTGATGGTGATGGGAGGAGATTTTAGCCAAGTACTGCATGTCATACCGAAAGGTAGTAAGTCACAAATGATTTCAGCTTCTATAGTTAAGTCTCATTTATGGGCTTCCACTAAAATTCTCCATTTGCGACAAAATAGGCGATCTTCTAATGATAATATTTTTGCTGAGTATCTTATGCGCATTGGTAATGGAATTGAGCCCACCATACATGAAGACTTTGTACGGATACAAGTAAATATGGCAATTCCGTGGGAGGGTGAAACATCGTTAAACAAGTTAATAGAAGAAATATTTCCAAACTTATAATCTCATGGGTGGGACGCTTCTTACATGGTAGAAAGGGCAATATTGACGCCAAAAAATCATGATGTACAACAGCTTAATGATATAATTATCAACCAGTTTCCAGGAGAAGAACAAAATGTAGTCTCATTTGATGAGGTAGAAAGAGATGCTAATAATTTATATCAACAAGAATACCTTAACTCAGTTTCTACAGGCGGGTTGCCACCTTATGTATTGAAGGTAAAAAAAGGTACACCTTTGATGTTATTGAGAAATATAGACCCTAAGGCCGGCTTATGCAATGGTACAAGGTTACTATGTCGTGGAACTTTTCAAAACATGTTGGATGTAGAAATTTTAACCGGCTATCACTGTGGAAGAAGAGCTTTCTTGCCTCAGATAAAACAAAAAACAACAAAAAATTTAGGACTGCCTTTTATACTTATCTGGAAGCAATTTTCTGTAAGGTTGAGTTTTGCAATAACAATAAACAAATCACAAGGACAGACCATTCCTAAAGTAGGGATCTATCTCCCTAAACATGTATTTAGTCATGGCCAAACTCTGTCTCGAAGTATTTCTCAGTCAACTACAAAAATTTTAGTCAAAGAAGAAAAAATAGATGGAACAAGTGGAGAATTTACCAGAAATATAGTTTTCAAAGAAATATTGTTACCTTCACCACAGGTAATTTATGTTCTTAGTAAATCTGTGTGTAGTTACTTCTTGATACAATTCAATCTTCATATCATTTTAATCTTTAAATCTCTTTCAGTGATATAGATATTTTTGTTTACAAACTTCAATTTATTGACGACTAACGACTTATATTTTTTTAATAGACAATTTGATTTCAAAGGAGCTCATCAATATATGCTAGGAGATAAAGACAACGAACTTGAACATCTGTTTTATGCAATAGGTACGTACTAATTATCATTACTGAGACATACTAGATATACTAAAAATATATTAACGAATATCAATTACAGGAAGAAGGATTCCAAAGTCTCTGGAGTGCATAGAAAGATGAGCAAGAAATTGCATCAATCGAACCAATAGACAATAAAGTAATTTTTTAAATTAATTACTATGAAAATTGCATTAAATATATATACTTCTATTTCTATGTTAGTAATCATAATCATATGTTATCTAAATAGGTTCATTTCCTTCAAATTTATTCTATTGGTTGGGGGAGGAACGGTTAAAACAGACAAGACCCAATTCTGGAAGATGATAAAAAAGGAAATATTGTTCCAACAACATACAAGGTAATGCAATCATCGTAATCAGAATGTTATTGATATGCCTATTATCTAACTCCCTTCTATATTCTTCATTTTCCATTAAATAAAGGAAAAAAGTTTATGCCTAAAATATTAAAAAGTAACTCTGAAATTGCAACGGAGATTATGTTTTTCATATTGAATAAAGTTGCAAAAAAAAAAAATTTAAACCAGTGATAATAAATTAAACATTTTTCTTTTTCCAGCAACAAACTCACAGAAGCGGAACTAACTCATGTTAGTAAAGAAGAACATTGTAGGTACCTTTCATTAGATTAAAAAAACACACAAAATAGAGGTAATATTGGATAATTATAGATTTGAATGCTCTACAGAGGGTTTAATAGCTTCTTTTGTTGTGCATGTGTAGGAAATCCAATCTCAAACAAGAAATTTCAATTTTGCATGTTTTATTTATTTTATTGTTAAATTGTCGTTCAAATATAATGAAATTTGTATTGGCATATGGTATATTTTATTGATTTCTAAATTTTGTAGTTCTTCAAGGCTCAAGAATTTATTGACAAGGAGATGTATGAGGAATTGCTAAAGATTTTTTGTCGGTACAAATTCAGAAATTACTTTAGGTTTATCTTAACGTTTTTAATTATAGTTTGATCTATAATCACCAAAAAAAAAGACATAATTATTTTTCTTCTTTACACTTTTTGTAGGAACAAGAAAGATTCTTCAAATACAAATCCGTACTTTGGCTTACCACTTAAAAAAAGGTCCTTAAACAAAGAAAAAAATATGACTTTTAAATATGGCTCATTTTTTGTAAACAATCATATTTTTCTATTTATTTTTATGACTTTAAGTTAGATAGAAGAAGATAAAATATTATTGTAATAATTATTTTATGGATTATGTTATTTGTATATTTGTAGATAGGTGATGTATGTGTTCATTATAATTAAATCATTTTCATATTGTTATTGTTTATAGATAGGTAATATATGATTATTTTAATTTGAACATTTTTATATTATCATTGATTATTTTATATTATTATTTTTATGTTATTCGAATTTAAAATTTTAAAATTCATTAAAATAATTAACTTTAAATATAATAATATAATAACAGTAATAATAACAGTGTAATAATATATTAATAACATAATAATAGTAATTATATCGAAAACATGGTTATCTCTGAAAGGCTTGAGGGAACTTTGGCTATTGACTCGTAGTATTTTATTGAGAATCTAGTAAGAATGCACTTTAATCACTACCTGTTTTTACTGCGCTACAAAAAAAAAAAAAAGAGAAATAACATCTGATAATAAACCTTTTCGATTTCAAACTGCTTGGACTTCTCACCTTTTGTTCCATGATATTGTTCATAGAGCTTGGACAAAGGATAACCATCTACTACTACTTGTCTATCAAATATTCAGGAAGATGCAATTTTTAGTAAGGAGATTTTTTAGAATATTTTTAATAGAAAGAAGGAGCTAGAGAGATGGATATCCAATTTACAACAGTAGATAGAGAGAGTGGATGCTACTACTTTAAAAAAGCGGGATCTTGAGTTACAAGAAGAACACTAAAAAATACTACTTCAAGAAAAAATTTTCTAGAATCAGAAATATATAGGAGTATAGGGTTCACCTTAGAGATAGAAACATCAGGTTCTTCTACATGCAGATTGTTATGCATAAATAAAAAAACATGATTAATGATCTTTTTTTAGAAGATGGTTCTAATGATCAGAAAGGTCTTGAAGTAGAGATACTAAGGTTCTATAATAGGCTTTTTTATGAGAATCTTGATGTGGACTTAGAAGTAATAGGTTCTCAATCTCTCCTGCAATTTTCTCTGGAGGCTTGCAATAAGCTCACGAAAAGGGTCTTGAAAGAAGAAGTTCGTAATGCAGTGAAGGAAATAAACTCGTTCAATGCTCCAAGAGCTTATGGCTTTCAGGCTTTCTTCTCTAGGGAGTATTAGGATATTGTAGGTAATAATGTCTGGCAGCTTATGTGCCAAGCTTTCTCTGGTGCTTTTCTAAATGCCTTTCTATTCGATACTTTGATTGTTCTGATTTCAAAGATTCATAATCCTATAAAGATAAAAGATTTTTGACTAATCAGACTTTGAAATTTTATCTACAAGGTGGTTATGAAAGTGGTAGTAAACAGGTTGCGGCCTTATCTGTCTAAGATTATAAGATCATTGCATAGTGGCTTTATTCTAGGAAGAGATACCATAAAAAACATCATTCTTGTACAAAAATCTCTTCATTTAATGAGGAACGCTAAGTCAAAAATGAAACTCTTGCTTTCAAAGTTGACCTCGAAAAAGCATACAATAGAATTAATTGAAAATTTCTAGAACAAACTCTATCCATGTTTAAATTTTCCTCCATCGTCACTAGGCTCATTATGAGTTACGTTAAATCATCCTCTCTGTCTGTTATATGGAATGGTAATAAGTTGAACAACTTCTAGCCCAAAAAAGCTCGGCTAAGCTGATCCACTATCCCCTATTTTTTTGTGATGTGCATAGAGAGACTGGGGTGCTATATTTCTTAGTAGATAGAACAGAGGTTATGAGAACCAATTGTTGTCTCTAGAGGAGATCCAATAATATCACACCTAATGTTTGCTAATGACTTGGTATTCTTCTACAAAGCAACCAGGACATAAGTTCAACAAACTATCTAAACCTTTGAAAGCTGCATTAGAGATTGGTTGGAGATGGGTCAAAGGGACGTATACTGCGACATATGGTTATCATTGGTTACTGAATAAATTTGTTGATTGGGATACTAGAAAGGGTTGGAAGTGGCTGTAGAAGCTCCACATTCCAAAAAAACTAGGACTTACTCTTTAGTTGAGGGTTCATCATGCACCTCGTACCGCCACTCTTCGATACAAACAAAAGTTGGCGCCTTCAGCTCTGTGTTTGAGGTGTCGAAGTAATCTAGAGACTACTCTTTATTCCTTACATGATTGTTTGAAGTCTAAAGCTATCTGGAATCTTTTGGGATTCTCAAACCTTAACTTTTTCAAATAAGTGCTCATCTGCTTCTTCGGCGAGTTTCAAAGTGCGAGTAGAAACCTTTAGAACAGTGAAAATTTCCAACACCCATAAGAATATTCAACTCCTACCTAGCTCGTGGTCTTGTCTAGAGCTTGGCTTTTTGAAATTGAGCTACGACGGAAGTGTCTTCAAGGGAGAAAGAATGGTGAGATTTGGATGTGTTCTTTGTGATAAGTGTAACACCCTATCACACTAAGATTTAGCTCATGCCATAAAGCAAAAGGTGATAAAGCACCACGATAGTTCTAAACTCAAAATATAGTATATATCCAAGAATTTTATATAACTAGAAGTCCGATAAAGGAATAAAAGCTCAAAGTCACATAAAGCAGGAATACAAAGAGCGAAGCATTTAATCACGATAGCTAAATGCGTAAGCACAATAAAAACAGAATATATAAATATACAACCTTGTATAAAGCTCTAGGATACAAGGTAATAGCTAGATAGATAAACAAGGTACATACATACATACACGCGCGCGCGCACACACACACACACACACACACACACACACACACACACACACACATATATATATAAAATAGTCAGGAGGAACTAGTCTCAGTCCATGGAGTTTAGACTAACCAGTTAACAATAGATACAACAGAGCTTTTTATAAAAGGATTACTGATGAGCGGATAATTTATACGCTTTTTGGCATTGTTTTCATATAGTTTTTAGTAAGTTTAAGCTACTTTTAGGGATGTTTTCACTAGTTTTGATGTTAAATTCACATTTCTGGACTTTACTATGAGTTTGTGTGTTTTTT
>NC_029781.3:68802450-68803875 GCF_000817695.3 Arachis duranensis
ACTGAGATTTACAAGGTGACCATAGCTTGCTTCATACCAACAATCTCTGTGGATTCGACCCTTACTCACGTAAGGTTATTACTTGGACGACCCAGTACACTTGCTGGTTAGTTGAACGAGATTGTGAAGAAAATAAACAATTCCCTCAAAGTATACATCTTTTATAAATACATACAAGTGATCACAATTTCGTCCACCAAGTTTTTGGCGCTGTTGCCGGGGATTGTTCGAGTATGGACAACTGACGGTTCACCTTGTTGCTCAGATTAGGTAATTTTCTTTTCAAAAACTTTTTCAAAAATTTTTCTTTTCTTTTTCGTTTTTCCAAAAATATTTTTCGAAAAATTTAAAATAAAAATACAAAAAAATTAGAAAATCATAAAAACCAAAAATATTTTTTGTTTCTTGTTTGAATCTTGTGTTAATTTTTAAGTTTGGTGTCAATTGCATGATTTTAAAATTCATGCATTTTTCGAAAACTCATGCATGGTGTTCTTCATGATCTTCAAGTTGTTCTTGGTAAGTCTTCTTGTTTGATCTTGATATTTTCTTGTTTTGTGCCTTTTGTTATTTTCATGTACATTTTTGCATTCATAGTGTCTGAGCATGAAAAATTTCTAAGTTTAGTGTCTTGCATGTTTTTTTTTCTTGAAAAATTTTCAAAAAAAAAAGTTCTTGATGTTCATCATGATCTTCAAAGTATTTTTGGTGTTCATCTTGACATTTATAGTGTTCTTGCATGCATCATTGGTTTTGATCCAAAATTTGCATGTTTTGAGTCGTTTTAGTTGTTTTTCTCTCTCCTCATTAAAATTCAAAAATAAAAAATATCTTTTTCTTACTTAGTCAAAAATTTTTAAAATAAGTTGTTTCTTGTTAGTCAAGTCAAAATTTCAATTTCAAAAACTTATCTTTTCAAATCTTTTTCAAAAATCAAATCTTTGTCATTTTTTTATTATTATTTTTGAAAATTTTAAAATTGATTTTCAAAATCCTTTTCTTAATTTTATTTCATAATTTTCGAAAACTTTACTAACAATTAATGTTTTGATTCAAAATTTTCAAGTTTGTTACTTTCTTGTTAAGAAAGATTCAAACTTTAAATTTTAAAATCATATCTTTTGATTTCTTGTGAGTCAAGTCATTAATTCTGATTCTAAAAATTAAATCTTTTTCAAATTAAATTTCAATTATATCTTTTCAATTATATCTTTTCAAACATATCTTGTTCAAATCATATCTTTTTCAAACTTTAATTTCAAAATCTTTTCTAACTTCTTATCTTTTCAAAATTGATTTTCAAATCTTTCCCAACTAACTAATTGACTTTTTTGTTTGTTTTACTATTTCTTATCTTTTTCAAAACCACCTAACTACTTTTCTCTCTCTAATTTTCAAAAATCACCTTCCTCTTTTTCAAAAATC
>NC_029781.3:68804539-68804805 GCF_000817695.3 Arachis duranensis
ACATGTTTTCAGAATGGACCTTATTAGATATATTCTATTATGGTCTATCTGAATTTTCGAAAATGTCATTGGACCACTCTGTAGGTGGATCTATTCACCTGAAGAAAACGCCTGAAGAGGCACAAGAACTCATTGACATGGTTGCTAACAACCAGTTCATGTACACCTCTGAGAGGAATTCCGTAAATAATGGGGTACCTCAGAAGAAGGGAGTTCTTGAAATTGATGCTCTGAATGCCATACTGGCTCAGAACAAAGTGTTGACT
>NC_029781.3:68804905-68805208 GCF_000817695.3 Arachis duranensis
AATGTTATTGATGAACTGAAAAATTCATGAATTGATTCTTGAAGCAAGAAAAAGCAGTGAAAAAAAAAAGAAAAAAAAAAGTGGCGAAAAAAAAAAAAAAGAAAGAAAAAGCAAACAGAAAAAGCCAATAGCCCTTAAAACCAAAAGGCAAGGGTAGCAAGGATCCAAGGCTTTGAGCATCAATGGATAGGAGGGCCCAAGGAAATAAAATCCAGGCCTAAGCGGCTAAATCAAGCTGTCCCTAACCATGTGCTTGTGTCATGAAGGTCCAAGTGAAAAGCTTGAGACTGAGTGGTTAAAGTT